>NC_133210.1:26439982-26739982 GCF_958299795.1 Porites lutea | reverse complement strand
CTGAGTTCCAAGTCATCGCAAGTGCGATTCTCCGAAATGGGAGTGAACACACCCTCTGGTGTAACACCACGAAGGGGCGTGGCTAAAGCCATTAGTGAACGGTGTAAGTCGATTATTGTAACAAGCCTTCGCTGGTTTACTTTTAGTGCGGACATGACGTCTTCCCCTAAAAGAGAAGCTACTTTGTCCGGGACGATGATAAATAGGCTTGGATGAAACATTTCAAAGCGTCCTTCAAGAAACTCCGATGCGTACCATGTATACGTGTTCCCATGATCTGCAAGAATGATTGACAACGTGCTTTCGTCCTTGGCAACGCTACTGACATAGTTTTGTAGGGTACCATCCAATGTTTGCGTGCGCACGCTTCTTTGGTCGTGAGCTACGTTAAGAGCCGTATACATGAGGATCGGCTTAGCCTTTCGTGTTGCTCTTATGGCATTAAGGGTATCCGCAATATAACGAAGGAAGTAGCTGTGTTGGAATTGTCCGTTGAAGCAGATTTGGTCACCCGGTGGTCCGTTGAAGGGACTATCGATCCCCATAGAATTTAGAATCTTGCAACTCGAATGCGTGAGGCCTAAGAACCATCAAACACATATAGTATTAGTTATAGGCTTGAGTTCCAGACCCTCGACAGTATAAAGTGCATGAGACAATGAACAATTGTATTCAAGGCCGCTGGGGTAATCGAAGTCGTGACTGTCCAGATTGCTACAAGCCGGCTGAGGTATAAAACTCATTGCTAAAATCCCTTTTACAATCTAGCTTCGGTTTCGTTTCGAAAGAAAGTAAGTAGAGAGCAGATATTCTAACAACGATTTTCATGTGTAAAATATGATGAGCAAAACTAAGTTAAGGGTTGCATCAGGAGGTCCCTTATTTTTCATTTTCGGTTCCGGCCTCGGTTGTTCAAACGCTGGATAGCACTAGATAAACTACTACCTAGCGGATAAGCATTGGATAAGTGTCTGTACCTGTATGATCAATATATGTTGATTTCATCTTCTCCTGAAGTCTCTTCCAGTTTCCCACGCCAAGATCAGTCATTAGTCCCCAGATCCCTTTCCAACACAAGTCTTCCTGCCACACTGTTTGGAATCCAGACCTCTTGTAATACCCAAACAGCGCCGATATGTTAAGTGGAGGAGTTTTATCTTTCATTTCATCAGGAAACAACTCTCCAGTGTAAAACGCGTGCATATTGACAGCAGTGTGGCCGTGCACGGCCTGGAACAACTCGAAGTCGAAAACTTTGGCGGGAAAAGCGGCGGGATTTTGGCGCCAATATTTGAATGTGGAAATAGTTCTGGGTAAAGAGCGGTAAAAATGAGCTCTGGAAAGGGAATCGATCAATAAAATGTTTACGTTAATTACTTGATCATTTCTAGTCTTATTGGTTTCTTCCATAATGAAACGTGGGTCGAATGGAACTAGTTGAGAAACCTGCCTTCCAAGGTGATGTGTGCATTCAATAAAGACAAAGTTGAACTTGTTTTGTCTGTTTTTACCAGCAATAGCTGGTAGTCCTTTTTCGAGATCTCTTACCGTGGTGAATGTATTTACAATGTTTGTTAACCCTGTTTCTGGGTTAACGCCATATACTTTAAGCGAATCGTTTTTTCCCTGTTGGCAAAGTGCTTCGTTGCATTTAAAATGTATCACATTTCCCTCGCGTGTTCCACTTACTTTCATTGTGCAAATACTGGTAATTTTTCCCTTTTTACACGTTGATAATTCAGGACGAATGAAGTACATTTTTTCGGCAAGTTCACACGAAGATTCGCTCGGCTCGTGGGGTGTACATAGCCCGTATTTGGCATCACCTGTCGGCTGGAGTGACATCTTCGGACAACTTCGGGACGAATCAGATTTCAGCTCCTCTTCGGTTTCTTTTCCGGAAGCAGTTGGTATGTTTGATATATTTGGTCTTGCTTGAAAAATTTCATTGAACGGCTTAGTGAATGCTGTAAGCTTAAAATTGTAAAATGCCATGCTTTTTCTCGCCTTTATGTCTCCATCGTCAGCAACCCCTGTGTCTTTGTAGTTATCCCAATATTTTCTCTCACCTAGAAAATACCAGTTGAATAACAGCAAAGAAATCCCCAGCAGGATAACAATTTGAAGAAATTTGCCACGTAAATTGGCTGTCGAATACTCAGTAGGTGAAGATCTGAAAGACATAGTTGGTTTGCGGCTTACCCTGCCTGTAAAAAACGGATTAACAGGTTACTTCTGCCAGTAATACCTCTAACATGGTTAAATCCCGGTTGTAAGGCCCCCAGGTTGAAAGCCCATCTATTTGTGAACAGAACGTGAACACAAACTATTCGTGAATACAAACGGGGTGTTTAAGCCCGTCGCAAACCTCGTTAGAGCCCGAGGGAGGAGACCGCAAGCACAGGGTCCACGCTCAATGGAACCGATTTTATGGTATATTATTGAGTTAACGTAGGCCAAAAAATTACTATCGTCCAAAGCTTTTTCTGTCTAAAGGTTTTAGCGGCTGTGTATGTTTCAAGAGGGAATGACTATAATCTCAAGTTAGATAAATTTTTAGATCGCTTTTTGTTACTTGGTACGTATAACTGTGATTAATGAGGTTCATTGTATCATACAAACAATCTGACTGCGCCAGTGAGTTCGTGTCGTATCGTGGGAGTTTCTTTTGTTAGGACATCTCGGAGACTCTAATTGAAAAACCGAGGGCCTTTTGCAGAATGCAATTACCATGACTAAGATATTGGGTTTGTTAACGTACTTAGATATTTTAGAAATGCAATTGTATTGACGACAAAAATCTTAGTGAGGTACCCCTTTGGCCCTACTTGTTTGTAGTCACCATAAACTGGAACCTTTTCGGCCAAAGGTTTTTTTTTTCACTCATTAGTCATTTACGAAAGAATATCACTCTAATGCTTGAATTGCTCTAGGAGTTGAAGTATTCTAACTATACAAGACACAGAGATCACTCAGTGATAGTTCACTTCGCCACTTTTCAAACTGAGTAATTCACTTCAGCCTTTACAGTATGATTAGAAAGACAAAAATATTTTATCAAGAACTCAACATACCTTGGTTTAACTACTCAACCCGCGTTCCCGTGACGAAAGAAAATCAGTAAAGCTGTGATAAAAAGAAGTGGACTTTCCCCATAAACCTCATAGAGTATTAAAAAGGGACGGAGTCCATTAAAAAAAGTTAGTCGTGCGCTGACTGAACACCATTCAATAGCATTCGAGTTAACAGGCGGGTTGAGCAGGGAATCTTTGGATGTCTGAAACAATTGGTCACTGATTGGCTCAATGTCAATATTTAAAGACGTATTTCAATTTTTCGCTTTTGTCAACCGATCAGCAAATTACATGGTATGACGAAAGACCAGAGGAACATAGTCAAGAAAATAATATTGTATTAGTTATTTTCAAACGGTTACTCAGTTTAACGATCGAAAAATATGAAGCAGTTTACTGTAAAACAATTTGTTGTGAAAAATGAACCAAGAACTACTCTGTTTGAAAATAATTTCGAGATTATAACAAAAGGTATTTATTCACCTGACTTGACTTATAAAAACTTTGAAAACCAGAAAAGGTTTCTTTGTGTAAATATTTAGGTTGCGTTATCCCCTTTTTGTTCAGTTTGGCATAAAGGATTTTAGGATTAGAATATTTTGTCGCATTTTTCATTTATTTTTTGTTAATGCTGCGATTTTGACAAAAACAGGTACGGTTTATAATTAGATAAAATGTTTCGATGGCTCTTCTATAATCGACAGCTACAATAAATTTGGGAAAAAATAGTTTTTGAATTTTCATCAGCCTTGATAAGCATGTGTAACAATTAAGCAAGATATAAATTACAATGACCAAAATCAAAAGACAAAAGCACTCGGGAAATGAGGAAAACCGATAAGGCTGTACAAAGCATTATGTTGATTCAACTGAGTGACTTGTTGACTCAAATTGAGCATTGTATATACCCCACCAGTGAATAGTGCTTTACTGGCGCGCTCTTATTGGCTAGATCTAGGCTGATCAGCGCCGTAGCTAGTATGAGGCCAACCGCGGCACTCGCCTCAGTAAAATTTTGACGAATTTCGCCGATCATTTTTATTTTACATAAGCGATCATCGGATATTTTTAACGCATCATGATATTACAAAGAATTCAGCAATTCAGTCAATATACTATGAAAAAATTACCATATCATCGATCTCAAGGGGCTACGTACGTTAACCCAAATTTTTTTTGAACAAATACTGATCAAAACCATTGGCGAGGTTAACGGTCACCCAGATTATGTAGCTTGTTTCTGATTATTGCTTTTTAAATTCCACTTAAATTAACTCGAAAAAAAGTTACCGAAAGGCCCAGAAAACGCTGCAAATCGCATTTCCGAGAGACTAAAGTTCAAAATTTCTCGGGGGGGGGGCATGCCCCCGAACCCCCCTAGCAACTCCCGCCTGCCTCGGTTGGCCGTTTGGTCTGGCTACGGCACTGCTGATTATACCTTGCTATTCAACACCGAGAAAACCAAAATGGTTTTCCTTTTTGCTTTGGTGTAATTAACTAGTTCGCAAGTTCTTAAGTAGCTCCTCAAACAGTTTCACCAATAAAATTGCCTAAAACGTGGTCCAAAAAGTCCACATGTATTAATTACTATCCATCAAAGATACTAAATTACTCCGAATAGGTTTTTCGGGGAATACACTCCTAACGGTTATTTATTTTTGGCGGTGGTGGGAAGGGGGAGGGGGGTGGGGGGAGGGGCGTTCAGGTCTCACATGAAAGCTTATATCAATCCCAGACTAGAATATGTGATTTTCCCCACTCCTTATCCTATTTTTGGGCCTGGCGCCCGTTTCTCGAAAGTCCCATACCTTTTCGGGCTCGAAAAGCTGTTTTATGTTTGCCGTGTTTGCATTCAAGATCACAGTTTCATTAATTTTGAAAATGATGCAATGAAACTATCATTTAGGGAAGCAAAATTGACCGATTTGTGAGCTAGGAACTGTGCTACTTTTGAACAGGTTTCGGATTTAAAAATCAGTGCTTTCGGACCCGAAAAATTACCTGGCCTCTCGAGAAACGGACCCCTGACACGCTATTCTCAAGAGACGAATGATAGGAAAAAAAACATACCCATTTCCAGATCCTGGTACCAAAATCGTACCCTATTTTAGACCAAAGCGGCTATAGTCTATACGCGATTTCAAACCTAGAGGGGTGAAAACACATTCGCTTTTGGGATGCATGTGTCTTCGGTAGTTCTCGGAGGGGTATTCAAGGGAATATTCCTGACCGGTGAGGCATCGTATGAGTTGCTCAGTAAAAGAAAATTAGTACAAAAAGAAGTGAACGTGTACTATTCCGTCCTCTGTATGGTGCCTTTAATCTTGTTAATTCCGCAAGAGTGTTTTCTACTTTCCAGTCTTAAAAAAGAAGTAAGGTGAATGTATTGTGGTGATTTAATAAAATGCAATTGCCCCGTTTCCTGTTGCATTGTTTGTTTTGGCGAACAAATGGTTACCCCCGTGAAGTGAAAATTAATGCAATGGGAGTGATTCAAAACAAAAAAAGGCTTTCTTTATATGATCAACTTTTTTACTTTTGCTGAAGGGGTGGGTGTGGGGATTAGACCAGCGCGTTAAACTTATTCCCCTGACCAAATAACGAATCATGGAAGGTCCTTCTGGGTCACGGAAGGGGGGGAATACCTGCTGGAACGTTCGGGAAAGAGGTACTAGCGTATAAGGCCCCTAATCTTATTTGGGAACAAAAAGATTTTTCTTGCCCTCTTTCAAACCTGAATCATTCATTGTTCTCAAGAAACGAATGACAAAACGTCATACTCGATTCAAGAACCTGGTTCCAGAGAGCAAAAAAATCTACTCTATTTCAGAGCCAGACGCCGTTAGACTTTAATACCCAATTTTAAACCAATTGGAATCAAAAACTATACCCTTCAGGGACGCATATACCTGTATCTCTTATGTAAAGTAGTAGACACCCTCCCTCTGGGATCTGCGTTCTTGTGAGACCTGAAATTGTGTCCACAGACACTTTCCTAAGAGGGCTAGCGGTTTTGTGAAATTATTTTATAAAAAATTAAGAGTTTTAATCATATGTCGGATAAACCGTCCCTCGGTGATCACTACAATGAAAGAATGCTGGAAGTTAAGGAATATTCATCAAAAAATAATTAAGAACACTTTAAGAGAACAGTTAAAAAGTGATTTGATTGCCGGTGGGCGGTTTTTGTCCGATCATTTGTTTATAAGATCTTTACAAGGCGCACCGCTGGAAAAGTTTTTTGACTATTTTAAAAAAAGCGGCCTGGCTTTTCACCCTCATCAATAAATAAGTGTAGTCAATGTAGTCTGTGTTTCTGGCATTAAGTTTTTATCAGCTTTTTACGACCTCTGAAAATACATTGAAACCTTTTGTTAACATATCATGTTAGTCGGCCACATAGTGGCAAATCATTTTATTCACCAGGCCGCCAGATCGGCTGTGAGTTCAATTTAAATTATTTAATTGAGTAACAGGAAACGGTTGAGGTCGGTGAAAAATGATTATATCACCAGAAGGAAGCTTAATAATCGATCAGTATATTAAAAACAGGATATTAGCATCATTAGAAAAATACAATCAGCTGTGCATCTTTTTTAAATATGAAATAAGTCCGAGAATGCGTAGATCCTATCTTAGGAAGGGAGGGGGGAGGGGAAGTACACTCCCGAGAACAGTGGGAGGGTCCAGAGACTAAACAAAATGGTATAAGACTACCCCTAGGGGCCTTGAGGGTCTAGAGAGGGGGGCATGCTGCTGATGGCCGGAAGAAGGTAACATAGTATGATTTCATGGTCTTTCGTCTAAAACAGGGTCTACATTTTTACTAGTTGTAAAGGAAAAACCGTAGTAAATCAGCCCTTTGCAGTAGTGCCAGCCCTGCATTCAGTTTTGTTTTATTCACTAGTTGACAGCTTCCTCAACAGGGTGTGAGTGGACATTAGGTTATATATTTTCTGTATCAGCCTGACCGGGTGACACGGTCAGTGCTTGAGTGTATTCAGTTACCTCCAACGCTCCTTGTCTTCAAGGAAATTAGGAGTGTATCAGTAGGTTTGCAAATTTAGTGGCCAAATATTAATGAAAACGAAAAATATTCTTCGTATCTGAAAAGCCGTGGTATTTGTCCTCTTAAGGTGGCATAAGTTGTAATCCGTTACCATAAATTGAGGTGTCATTTAAGACTCGTTGCTGGTATAAAGCTCCAATTGACCACTCCAGAAAATACCATAACATACCATAATACTCTTCGTTTATCACCCCAAAATTTTGCATAAGCATTGTCTTCAGTTTCTCTTGGGGCCATTTTAACTCCCAAGAGAAACTGAAGACAATGCTTATGCAAAATTTTGGGGTGACAAACGAAGAGTATTATGGTATGTTATGGTATTTTCTGGAGTGGTCAATTTGCACGGACAAAATGTATTCACAAAACATTATATTTATTAGCTTTTAGACGTAATATTTCGATCGTTGCCATGGCAACATGGGTGCTTGAAACCAAACGTAAAATTTTGAATTTATTTAGTCAACGCAAAATCCAGTCATTAGATTTCCTTATGAATTTGCTCAATGCTTACAATGAGTAACCATTAGCTTATTGGCTGCGTTTTTCCTCATGATAAAGACGTTAACTTCTAAAACTCATTAATAATTGATAAAGAAAATACAAAGGAAATTAAATGTTTAATGAGTGTTTGGAAATCAAATGAAAAACTGCTCATTTTTGAACCTTAATTTCTCCTTCTAAAATCACTTTTTTTTTGATGAGTAATATCAAGCATTCGACACAGTGTTTCATCACCAGATGAAACACCTCGAAGTTCGTCACAAATACTCCGCTGCGCGTCGTAAGTTTAACTCTCTTCTCACTGTTTCATCCTGAGTGATGAAACACTGCGTCTCATGCTTGATATATTACATGCAAAATAAAAGGATAACGTATTTCTAAAGAAACTGTGTTCAGCCACCTTAAACAGGGCTACAAAATAAAATCAAAAGATTTTGTCTTAACGGGGTAAGGATTTGAGGGCCATAGCTTACCAATCCACCCCTGAACCTTCAGATAAGTACCCCCGGAATATTGCAATATTTTAATAATACGTTCATTCAGTTTACGCGGCAATATTTATTTTGTCTTTAAACTGCCCTTTTCTTGCAGTTTTGTTTGTTGAGCCCTAGTTGTCAGATCGGTGGCTTAACATGAAAGATTGATGGCCAAAAGTGATCTAATCCCTTTAATTAGTATGACAAAGCCGTTTCAATATGGAAGTCATCAGAATCAGAAATCCGTTTAATTCCACTTATAACAAGATAAACTTTGGTAGCGTAGACAAACTGATATGATTTGATCACGCCACGAAGAGCATAACTGAAATATCGTGGCCATATAACGCAAGAGAAAGAGGAAAAATAAAAGAAGTAACAGGACACTGTTATGGCGACTTATGACCGCCGGAGACGTAAATAAAATAACACAGTTATTTTTCCTCTAATAATCCGTCCATAGCCCTCAGAATTCGGAGTAGTAAGCTCTTCAATGATGTTTTTGCAATTCTATGGTGTAGAATTTCTTATCTTTCAAGTGGATTAACTGAAAGATTCACCTTCGGCGTCTTGGAGGCACACGCAAAAAGCAGATAACACTTCGGCTGAAAGAATGCCAGGATTTCAGGTTTGTCCGCGATTTCATTCTTAAATCTCTCGGTAATTATTAGGTTCGTAGTACATCACCCGTCTCCATTCATGGCTTCATGGCTTTTTTAAAGAAAGTAGATATCCGCGAACTCACTGGCAATCTCCGGTAGGCGCGCGACCACGCCAAAACAAATTTTCCGCCGGGAAATTCACGACCTATTGACTGACTTAATACAAAGTAAATCGTTGTCCTCAATTCACTAATTTGCTGATAGTGGTGCACGAGGTTGAAAAGGCGACTTAAAGGTAACTCCGATCTAAATTACGTTTTTTCAGTAATACTGAATAGACTGATATCATATGGTATACTGTATATTAAGCTCCTTTTTATAGGCTCAGAACAGAATGCATGATTCAAGGGTCTGTCTCCTGTATGTCCAATTTAGGGAGGTCCGTGCTTGTGTTTCAAGGACCGAATATGTTCGAATGAATTTTCAATATGTGTTGCGACTACGGAGCAAACCGTAGCAAAAACTCTTCTAATGGTCAGTGATGCAAATAATTTTAACTTTGGCTTTTTAGTTTAGGAAAAATAAATTGGATCAGATAAAGATGGAAAACTGCTTGCAAAATTTGACACTTTGACAAAATCAAACCAAGAAGCACTTGAATTTGAAAGCTGAGGTCATGAACACAATAAATTTGATTTTTGTCATTTTTCAATCTTTCGATTCTTCGTATGTATGTCCAGCCGAAACTTGTTTTAATTCTTTCCATTCCATAGTAAAGTCCCGTTAATTGTCGCTCGAAGTTCCTCAGCGCGATTCTCCGAAGCCATTTTCGTGGACCAAGAAAAGAAAAAAGAAGGAAAGAGCTGAGAAAAATTAAGCGCACACAAGCTGCCCCCAGCTTAAAAACGTTGATTTACAGGACTCAGTCAGCTTTAAATAATACTAACCGTAACTACTGACTATGAGAAAGAAATGTCGCCGCAAACTTTCATTTGTAATATGTGATCGCCATAAATCGAAATATTATATTGAATCACAAGGATGGAAAACTTATAAAAGCTACCCTAATTGGTATTTAACTTCGCAGGTACTTGATTTCGCGATTTTGGCAAGTTAGTATTCCGCAGGGTTTTATTTTCTCGTTTTCAAATAAGTAAATATGAAAAAGGGCATTGAATTTCGCGATTCAAGCGTTTTCAACTTGATTTTATTTTTCATATCTTCAGAATTTTTAAAATATCGAGATAAAATGAAACAACCAAAACGCATTATTAACGTTATTTCATAACAGGAGACACAGTCACGGGATGGAACGCACCAGTAAAACCAGCTAATAATTACTGATTTTGTCGATATTTGTGGACACATATAATCCGTACAGTGTATGTTGTAGTTATTAAATGTTACTCATTTTTTTCCTGTGATTTGAATTTTCTATATGGGTAATAAACTTCGCGTGTATTAATTTCGCGATTTCTCCTACCAATAAGCTGATATAGTGTAGCACACCGTGTAAAAGAACTGTTGCTTATCTTTCATACTGGTAGCCAGCGAACTAAAAAATGTGTCACCTTTGTTTGCTTCTAAAGCTGTTTCTAGATTTTTTCGGACAGTTTCTACTAATGTGAAAATAAATTAATCAGCATGGCACGATTCCTGAATCGAGTTGTGTTTGCCTGCCTGTCGTGACTCGACATGTCGTGTAAACGATTTGTACAGCCTAGCAGTATCTACTGCATTTTACGACGAGACTTTTTCAAGATAGAAGTATCTCACTTTTGGGATGAATAATCTTTTTATGGAGTCGAATAATTTCCTAACAGGAATAAAACTTTCTTTCGAGACAAAAATATTTTCTCTTCTAAGAGCGAATTAGCTCCCTTTGCGAACAAACTTGTCTAAAAAGACACAAGTGGTAACGCTCGTTTGGTAGCTGACATTTCTTTCAGCGATCTGTCAAACTACATTAACCTACTAAGCTACTAGATAAAACACAAGAGGTCTTAGCCAGAATCTTGAGAGTGTTCCGGCAATGGACAGTTGCCATTTCTTAAAGTTCGTTTATATACAAAACGGACGTACCACGAGTACAAACCCGGGAATAGGAATCTGCATTCATCTGCTTCTAAGGCAACGTAAACGGTAATAAACTCAAATTTCGGCCATTTAGGTTCTTAAAGTGGTTCCTTATTTTCTGAAGAAAAATATACATTGTAGCAAGAGCCATGGCTCTTGATTGTAGCTAAGGGTATTTAGTGGTTTTCAGTTTGATTTTCAACTTTGGCATTTACATTGCAATTGGAGTGATAAGGTACCTATGTCTCTAAAGAGGATACTTTTGTTGACTAAGTACACAGTTTGAAATTATTAGTCAGTTTTGTAATTTGTAGAATTGTTGAAGATTTCCTTTTTTAGTGCAAAACGTTTAATGGTTAAATGCGACTTAAACCATTTAAACTGTCCTAAAGTCGAGTAGGAAACATGTCTCGTATAAAAGATATCATTAGTTATGCTTTTCTAAACAAAGTTCTTTTCACTGGTTCTGCAAGTCAGTCATATTTTCAAAGGAACGCTGCCAAGAAGTACTTTCCTGTGGTGCTGTTATGTGTGCCGTGGAGGGTAATTCTAACTTTAATTTAAAACTAGTTAGCAAGTGGCTGAAAAAAGTGTGTAAATTCAGTAGAAAGTTACTGAACAGCACCAGGAAGAGCACTGAAGAGTAAACCCCTTTGGTACTATTGTTTAGTATGCTGTGTAGGGTGATTCTAGCTAAATGGTTAGTGAGCGCTGTAAGGGTGGTTAAAAGTATGTGGCCATTCAAATGAAAGTTACTGAGCAGTACTTTCTAATTAACGGTACTGTGGATTAGCAAGGTGGTACTACTAAGCGGTTGAGTCTGTGGATGTGTGACCATTCAAATTGATCGGTTACTGTGTAATTCTATCCTTTGAGTGCATGCACTGTTGTGAAAGCCAAACGTGTGTTGACTGTGATCATTCCTCAGTGGCACCCAACGGGAAATTATGAGGAAAAGACCTAAAAACAACAACAAAGCATAAATAAAGGTTTCTGAAGCCATTTTAAGCATTTTGGGAGATTAATGGGAAAAATTTTGCTGTTACTCACTCCCAGCAAAACTGATGAAAGAGTTCCCAGCCAGCAAGTTGCACCTTCAACCTGGAACCTGACTTACCGGAGTACCTATGTACAGACGTTACCGGCCAGTTTGGGTGAAAGCTAATGGCCAGTATTTTTTTACGAAACTGTTCATTGTGTCGTTTAACCTTTGAGGCTGTGGATGTAGAGTGACAATTTATATGAAAGAAAGTACAAAATCATTGCAAATACATAGAGTGATAGCTTACCTCCAAATTCAACGACTAGTGTAAGTGCGTAAGTGCTGTACTGTTCGTCACACTTCTTGTTGTTCAGTGTCGAAAAGCTCGCATTGTACAACTTCTTTCAAGCCATAGCTGGATAGGCCAATTCCATAAACCAAAAACTCTCACTTTCGAAATAAGACCAAGTGCAAAATGTTTCTTGTTAAAATAAGTTTTTATTTGCATAAAAATAAAAATTAATTTTCACATCAAAAGCTTCCCACTTACCCTCGGTTTGAAACAGAGGCTTTAGTTGATTCGAATTGGCTGAATGGGGGACTGAGGAATCCTATTATGTCGTTTACTGTCGATCCATGTCTAATAACTGGGTTTAAAGAACTCTCGTTTACTTGCGTACGCCCCTTACCTCCTCACAGGTAATAATCGACCAATCGACGAAGAAAGCAGGAACTCTTTGCTGAATTTCTTTGAGGCCACACTTCAATTCGATGTAACGTAATTCATGGCCTTCGTAGCATTTCTGGTTTTCATTTATAGACAGTTTCATAGAATTCATCACGAGTTCTAGCATTTCGATTTGAATTTTAGTACACAAGTTCGAAAACGGACCTACAAAATATGCATAAAAGGTGAATTGTGACACATCTGAAACATATAAACATATATTTAGAAAATAAAGTTTAGAGAGGAGCTACGGTCAAAAATACTCTTCAAACATAATGGATGATGGACAAAAATGTTTCATCGTTATGCGGAACTTAAAATGCAAAATTATCGAACAGCGCAAGTCTCCATTTGGCACGTTTCGGTGGTAAGCTTTGAAATCTCTTGACGTTGTACTTCAGTTAAACACTTTTAAAAATTTCATGACTTTTGACCGCTTAAGACACCCTCGAGTTTTTGGCAACGAGCATGAATTTAATGCTTTCTAGTAGCTTAGCGCATTAGAAAAGGAACTTTTGAGTCGGATTCAAATCCTGAATATACTGTCTCTAAGGCGATTTCATTTAATAATTGTCTTTTAACGTAGAAGCATTTATTCTTCCAGAAATTGTACACCTCACTAGATCAGCTAGAAAAAAATTCTGTCATTCCTCTTTGAATATCCGACTTTGTTATTACATAGTATGAATGCGCACGTGCTACATTGAGTTACATGTTTTGCTTCAAAGAGTTTTCAAGTATCCTAATATTTACTCATCAAAAATATAAATTAGAATACTCTCCACTGGGTTAAGAAATGATTGCACGCACAACTTATCTAATATTTAATACGAGGTATTCTGTTTAACTTGCTAGCTGAAAAAGTAACTGAAGGTGTACAATTTCTGGAAGAATAAATGCTTTTACGCTGAGAGACAATCATTCAGTGAAATAGCCTTAAAGATGGCCTGAATTTCAGACGATTAATTCGAGTCATTTTTACTCCCTAAGTTACTGAGGGAGTAAAAACGACTCAAAGTATAAATCGTCTGAAATTCAGGTTACCTTAAAGACAGTACGGTCCCAAAAGTTCCTTTTCTACTGCGCTAAGTTATTAGAAAGCATTAAGTTCATGTTTGTTGCCAAAAACTCGCGAGTCTCTTAAGCGGTCAGAAGTCATGACATTTTTAAACGTTTTTGAATGAAGTGAAGCGCCAAGAGATTTCAAAACAATTTTATCACAGTTTTTAAAATGTCATGACTTTACCACAGACTCGAAGTAATCGTCTGAAATCAGGCTACCTTAAAGACAGTTTAATCAGGATTTGAAAAGTACGGTCCCAAAAGTTCCTTAATTTCTACTACGCTAAGCTACTAGAAAGCATTAAGTTCATGCTCGTTGCTAACAACTCGAGAGTCTCTTATAAGCAGCCAGAAGTCATGACTTTTTAAAAAGTTTTTAAAGGAAGTGAAGCGCCAAGAGATTTCAAAACGACTTTACCGCAGGAACGTGCAGACGGTCTGAACTTTTTGAAAGCAAATTTCAAAACAATTTTATCAAAGTTTTTACTCGAAGTAATCGTCTGAAATCAGGCTACCTTAAAGACAGTTTATTCAGGATTTGAAACGTACGGTCCCAAAAGTTCCTTTTCTACTACGCTAAGCTACTAGAAAGCATTAAATTCATGCTCGTTGCCAAAAACTCGAGAGTCTCTTAAGCGGTCAAAAGGCATGACATGCATTTTAAAAGTTTTTAAATGAAGTGAAGCGCCAAGAGACTTCAAAAAAACTTTACCACAGAAACGTGCAGACGTTCTGAACTTTTTGAAAACAAATAGTTTTTTAAAAAAGAGAGAAGAGAGAACATGTACTAAAATTCTCATCGAAATGCTAGAACTCGTGATGAATTCTATGAAACAGTCAATAAATGAAAACCAAAAATGCTACGAAGGCCACGAATTACGTTATATCGAATTGAAGTGAAGTGAAGTGTGACCTCAAAAATAATTAAGCAATGAGTTGCCGCTTATTTCAAGGACTGGTCGTTTATTACCTGAGAGGGGGTAGGGGGCGTTTTGCAGGAGGGGGGGGGTAGGAGCTCCTGAGGGGGGTCATTTTCGAAATGTTAATTGACTTTTGGGAGTCAAATAAGAGAGCGTGTTCATTTAATAAACTTAATGAAAGTAGTAAAAAGCATCCGGGGGAGGGGGGAGTCCGCATATGAAAGGGTTGGGGATGCTCGTCGTCTCGCTTAGGGATTTTTTCGGATTTGGGTCTCACTTAGGGTGTTCTGGGCAAAACGCCATCATATTTAGCCGTGAAGGTCTCGTTTAGAGTTGCACGCGCACACGTGCCACTTGCCACTTGCCACTTGTCCATACATTACTAACGGCCTCACAAGTTATACCTTTTACGCTACAGGTGAAACACGCTCCATCACTTCACACATTACTTGTAACACTAAAAATGTGATCTACATGGATCAATGTAACCGTTGTAATTTACAATATATAAGTGAAACTAAGCGACGTGTCAAGGACAGATTTAACGAACACAGACGTGCAGTAATGTATGGACAAGTGGCACCTTCCGTTGTGGTTGTGGACAGAATTGTGCAGTCGACAAAACTAACATTAAATCTAAACCCACTACTGTTTCTGAACACTTTCTCTCTCACTCTAACCATTTTCATACTGACATGCAGTTAATCCCACTAGAGAAAATTCATTCTTCACGTGACTCAGTTCGTAAGGCCAGGGAGTCGCATTTGATAGATAAGGCCATGACTCTCGAACCTCATGGCCTAAACCGCCGTGACGAATTATTGTAATCCATATCCTTAGTATTTTTCCTTTCCAATTTTTATGTTGTACGTCATTTCCCCCTCTCCCTTTTATTGCGACATTCTCCATTTATATAATATTGTGATTGCTACATAAGTTCAGTAACATCTGTAAACCTGAAGAAGGCTGGTATGGCCAGCCGAAATATTGTTATAAAAAACAATCCACGTTGTTTTAAATCAGCTTTGCAGTAGTCTTTGGACTTCTCGTTCTTGGTTCTTTAAATTTTGGCTGATTTGATCTCTTTTCTAGAGATCCAACGTTTACAACTAGCAGGATCTTCGTCCACGGTTTTTGCAGTTAATTTAGTTATCTTTTAGGGCTTAAAAAAAAAGCGTAGGCCACGCCCAGATCCGTCTCCTTTAAGGGTTTAATTCAAAATTTCCGACGAGCATCCCCACCCCTTTCATATGCGAAGTCCCCCCCTTCCCGGGCAAAGCAGTAACGAGCGGTATTTGAAATTGAACGTATAAACACGACTGTAGGTAAACTTCGGAACGATTTGTAGCTAGAATATTTCTACTTTCCACAGCCAACACCACGGCGTGCTATACAACAGGAAACAAAAACAGACACTACATCTTTTTTTTGATAAACAATATCAAACACGGAAAAAACATTGTAGAGTACTTTAAACCCAGAGGGGAGATATGGTTTGATATTGAACTACATAATAGGATTCCTGAGTCCCCCAATTCAACCCACAATCCGAATCAACTTTATTATGTAAAGCCATTTCGGAGTTACCTGAAGCCTGTGTTTGAAACCGAGGGTAAGTGGGAAGCCTTAATTTTTATATTTATGCAAATAAAACTTATTTTTAACATGAAACGTTTGGCGCTTGCTCTTATTTCGAAAGTGAGGGTTTTTGTTTTTGAATTGGCCTCTACAACTGTGGCTTGAAGGAAGGTATGCAAGGAGTGGTTTTCAACACTAAACAACATCGCATAGCCTGCGAAGCGCAGACGTATTTCCGGTTGTCGCTTCGAGAGAAGAGACGGCCGGAAATACATCTGCGCTTCGCGGGCTACATAAAGCATGACCAGTAGTACTACACAGTTACAACACTTACACTAGTGGCAGTGTAGTGGTTGAATTTGGAGGTAGGCTATCACTCGAAATATTTGCAATAATTTTGTGTTTTCGTTCATATTAATCATCACACTTCATCCACAGACTCACAGGTTAAACAACACAATGAACAGTTTCGTAAGGAAATACTGGCCAATAGCTGTACATGTCGGGATGTCAGGGCCCAGTGATCACAGTCAAGACACGTTTGGCTTTCACAACAGTGCATGCACTCAAAGGATAAAATTACACAGTTACCGTTCAATTTGAATGGTCACACATCCACAGACTCAACCGCTTAGTAGTACCACCTTGCTAATCCACAGTACCGTTAATTAGAAAGTACTGCTCAGTAACTTTTATTTAAATGGCGACATATTTTAAACCATCCTTATATTGCTCACTAACCATTTAGCTAGAATCACCCTACACAGCATACACGTACTAAACAACAGTACCAAAGCGGTTTACTGTTCAGTAACTTTTCCATTGAATTTCCACACTTTTTTCGGCCACTGGCTCACTAATTTTAATCAAATTTAGAATTACCCTCCACGGCACACGTAACGGCACCACAGGAAAGAACTTCTTGGTAGCGTTCCTTTGAAAATGTAACTGACTTGCAGGACCAAGGAGAAGAACTTTTTTATAAAAGCACAATTGACGGAATCTTTTATTCTAGACATGTTGTTTCCTACTCGACTTTTGGACAGTTTAAACGGTTAAGTCGCATTTAATATAATCATTAAAACTTTTGCACAAAAAAATCTTAGTTCTACACAATACAATATACACGATATATCCGCATGTACATCTACTTTAGCTTAAACTCTTTGAGCCTACTTACTTACTTACTAAGACTTTTTTTCGGTACCAAATGCTGGGCCAAATATGAAACCATGACTTATTGCCTTAATATTATCTTATTAAACAGTAATTCTTTGTTTTTTACGACAAGTTTGCAGATCAGACAAAACACTTGACTACAGTTGTAGTACTCAGGTTTCTTCAACATCGCATTGAGGATCACAGTTGACACTGTTGTAGATGCTGATATGAGCGTAAAGGATGGAGTGTTTTCGACTAAACGGCATAAGACGTTTGTTTCTATCCCCAAGACGACTTGGAAGAACAAGGGTTTTCTTTTCGGTAATGGTTGCTTTGGCGATTTTACATTTATACCTCTTCAGCAGCGAACGTTTCCTGCACGATCGACTGATTAGGCGTAGGGATGCAGGCAAGATGGCGAGTTTAGCTACACTAGTCGCTGATGTTAATCTTCAAAAGGCCAAGGACTCAAATAGTCGGCCAGGGAAGCTGGCTGGCTACGAAAATCGAAACAAGAATAGCAAAAATGCACCACCAGTTCCACAGCCAAGTTTAGAAACAAAAGATGATGCAGAAAGAACTGACTCTTATGAGAGCAGCTCGCGGGTGATGTTAATTTCAACAGATGCGACTAAAGAACGAAGCCATGGTCGCTGCAAAAAAGATACGCTCCTCACGAGGTCCAACAAGCATACTTATGGCACTTGCACGCCACATAAAGCGGCTGACGATGCTTGTAGCCTTGCCGAAAGACTTTACTTTTACGACCCTTCTTTATCTGAATGTAAGACAAACAAGGAGAAAGGCGAAATCTGTTCTTTAACCACTAAAATTGTTCAGAAGAGAAGAGTACTTAAAGCTAACTGCGACAGCCGAATATGCAGAAAATTTGAAACTCACAAGAATAGTAAATCTCAAAGTGATTGGTTGATTTTTGGTGTCTTTGTGTTAGATCCGGAAGAAGGGCTTTTGAGGTCTGCCAGAAACTTTTCACAAGTTTCAGAACTAGAAACACAACTACCGCGGATAGCACTTCAGTCTTTCCAAAACAAGTTCAACTTCGTATTTGTTAAATGCTTTAGTGCAGCGAATGAGCAGAGTTTGTTTTCGCAGTTGATCACCATTCCAGCAGAGATCACGACTGAAAAGGCACCAAAACAAAGAGCGAAAAATACCATAAATGTAAACATTGTACTGTTGGATTCCGTCTCTAGACCACACTTTTACCGCTCCCTACCCAAAACAATCCAGACTTTTAAGACACTGACGCAGAGAGCACTCTCAGCAAAAGTGTTTGACTTTGAGCTGTTTCAAGCTGTGCACGGACACACGACGCAAAACGAGCACGCGCTATTCACTGGTCAGCTGCTGCCAGAGTTAGACCCAGAGGTGAGGTCCCCTTCGGTGAAACCGGAAGTGCTTTTCGGACAATTCAAAACTGCTGGATACCAGACCCTATGGCAGGAAGATCTATGTTGGACGAGTCATTGGGGACTAGTGAATGACCTGGCTGTGGATGACTGGGAGGAACTGCAGAGCAAACTTAAAGAAAGCTTTGTGGAAAACACAGGTAATCTTTTAACTCACAATTGTTACAAACCACAACAAAAAATGCGACGTAGCCGATGACTGCGTGGGTGAGTAGAAAAGGGCTAATTGGCAGTCATCAATGTTCTCTTGTACCGTAGCCTGTACCACAGACCTTTTTTCTCTCTAGAAATCGTCGAGCGCGAGCGCGCGCGAAAGAAAATAAAAACCGCGGTAGATTGTGTGACCGTACGGCCAAGGAATTGATGCATCCTCGCTTGGCTCGCGCGTAGAAATAGGAAATACGTCTGTGGACAGGCTAGCGGGGTGAGTGCAAGGTATATAACTCAAACGCTAGCAATAAAACGATGCCCTATTAAGCTAAAATGTTTATGTATGAGAAAGCTCAACGTTCCTTTTCAGGAAAGCCCCTTATGATGTTTTGCCGAAAGATAATAAAAACATTTTTTTCGCTTTAAAATTTACAGGTTTGACACATTCAAGCTGTGAAGTTCTAGGGTCGTATGGAGTGGATAACCCGTTTAACGGTCCCGATCAAATCTGCTTCAATGGCAGATTACAACACGACTACATTCTGAAATATACAGCAGACCTGCTAGCGACGATCAGCACTTCTAGGAAATCTCGTCCGTTGTTCTCTTTCACAAGCCTTAATGTTGGTCACGACGATGAAGGGCGAAGAATACAATCGTTAGACTCCGATCTAGCACGTTACGTTACTACTATGGCGACCAATCAAGACACGCTAACAATTCTTTTGGCGGACCATGGTAATACGTATACCGAGTACACTTATACAAGCTTGGAAGGTCGCTTTGAGATGTTCCATCCAAGCCTATTCGTAATAGTGCCAAACAAAGTCGCAGGACTTTTGGGCAAGGATGCTATGAACGCTTTGGAAGTGAACCAAAGGAGACTGGTAACCATGATCGACTTGCATCGATCTTTTATGTCACTTGCTGGACCGATAACAAGATTTGTTAACCCGACGGGGATATTTACTCCCATATCGCCTGGTCGAACATGTCACGACGTCGAGCTTAGGACACCAAATCTATGCGTGTGTGAAGGATGGGACAGTCCCACGACTAACGATTCTTCAAAAATTTCCCTCGTAGAGTTCGCATTGGGTCAACTTAATAACATGATATTAGCACAGTTCACAAAAAATCCAAAGAGCAAAGCCGCGAAGCAATATCCTGTTTTAGGCGCTTGCAAAAGACTGCGACCTTTGCGATTCGAAAATGTTCGCGAACGCAGTTCGAGAGAAGACGGGGCTCTAATCACGTCTTTTGACGTTTATGTTCGGGCGGGAAACGTCGTAAAACAGGATGAAGATGTTATCCACTTGGAGGTGAAATCAAAGGCTGTGGCTGATTATCATTCGTTGGAAATGGAGTTGTTCCATTTCGATAGACTGACGCTGTTTGGGAAATACACGCTAT
The DNA here is from genome assembly GCF_958299795.1 of Porites lutea. NCBI lineage: Eukaryota > Metazoa > Cnidaria > Anthozoa > Scleractinia > Poritidae > Porites > Porites lutea. The sequence goes on along the minus strand of NC_133210.1, from coordinate 26,719,761 downwards.
GCGCTGACCAGGGTGTACTACCCAAACTGTGCATTTGTTCAGAAGAAAAGGTCCGGGAGAATAGAACCACGAAATTAGAGGAAGTTCCATGGGCTGATTACACTACATTTTTATTCAAAAGCGCCAAAGCCCAATCTATTGGTGATTTCGAATGTTTGGTTTTGATAACTCGAAATCACAGTTCAGGGCAAAGTTTAGCCATCGAAGTCGCAAACGCATGCCCTTATGAAAGTTTTACATTGGACATTTCAGCCGTTTTTGCGAACTTAAAGCTTTCAAGGAAAATTCCCTTTGAAATGACTAGTCAAGCTGGAAGCATTAAATTCGCGTTTTCCGCTCAAATTGAGACTAATTACTGGGACGCGTACTTGGATGTTTCTGTGAATATAAAGAAGGCGACAACAACGCAAATATTGAAATAAAAATTCAGTCCAAGTTTACTTATACACATCACTGTTACAATTTTCACGGCCAAAGGACAAGAAAACTGCTTATGCAAACTTATTTTCAAATGGAATCATTGGGATGACTGGCACAACGATAACTTTTAGAAAAACATCGTTTAACAAATTTTCACTTGTCGTGTTTTTAGCACAAGGGTGAACTTATTAATCTTAGTCTTTTACACTTTCTGCGAGAACGCCACGCTCGTCAATTATAGAGAAGTTCTTTGCTGATGGTTTTTCGCATCTTCACATTTCGTGGGGTATTTTTCTTCTGGTACGACGCAAGCTATGGGTGCTTGATGACTCACAATATTTCCTACATTTTTCATGAAGAGAAAAATAATAGTATCTGTGAAAACTTAAGTCTTTTCTCTGGCAAAGGTTTGATAATAATTAAGTGGCTTCGCCCACAAGCTATTGTTAGTAAAAAGTCTCACCTCTCTTTCAGATCCACTAAAAATGCCGAAATCTCGCACCCCGCCTCGCGCGTATTAAATAATCTCGCACCTTGCCTCGCATGACATCCTTGCCAAAGAATGTATTGTTTCGGGGATGTTTTGATGGAATTGGCTGTTTCAGGAAACGATATAATAAAATCATGCCTCAAAAGTACTTCAATAGCTTTAATTTTAAGTACGAACTCTCTATGGTTTAAACAGATTGAACAAGCATAAAGCCCAACAGGAAAAAAAAATGCGAGAACCAAAAAGGGAAAAAAAATATTTAGGAAGCTGTTACGTTAGTAACTTTGAAAAAAGTCTTCGAGTGACTCTCGCGTCTAGTTTTCGTTCTGTTGCTTAATCAGCCTAATGTCACAACTGTTATGAAAAAACGATAGCACTTGCTTGGATAAAAGAGTGGACTCAAACAAACCCTCAAGCGTGTCTTAAACTACTAAACTTAAATTAAACTTAAGTGGTCTGACACACGCGCTATGATTTTTCTAAAATAAAACTACTCGTCATACAATACGAGCTCGATCGAGAAATACCTCCTTTTCTTGGGTGGAAATTTTAACGCGGGCTCGAGAATTTCGCCCACTTCTTAGTAGACCACGAAGAGTCTCTCTTTTTTCTTCGTCCGTTGAGCTCAACGCACGAGACCACGCTTCACCGCTCGCGCGCGCGTGCTCTTCCCTCACAAAATCTGAAGTAAAAGAGAGACGGCTCACAGTCTAACTTGTCAGAGCACAATGAAGGAACGTATTAGGTCTGCATTCGTCAGTGTTTCGATTTGTTTTCATTGTGGACAAAAATAAAGTAATTCTTTTCTTCTTCAGCAAGTTCCACAGCAAGTTCTTTATTTGCCAGTATTAACAATGGTCTACTGGAGAGTACGCTATGAATGGACAGGCTTTGTGGTGAAAAAATTGTAAGGTTAATCGTAATCAGGGGGTGACATAGCTTGTTATACTACCAATAGCAAATTTCCCTTTTCAAGCAAGTTGTTTTTGGAATAATAAGACAAATTTTCGAGCTCATCCGAGGGTTTAAGTTAATTAATCCTCTCGAAATTTTTTTCATACAAAAACTTGCTCTTAAAAAAAGGTGTGGCTAACACAAAAAGTACATTTAAGTAAACTGCTCATCATAAATCAAATCAGTTAGCTATAAAAGATTGGGAAAAAATTTTTCTTAAAAGCATTTTAAGAAATTTTAAAAACGTTAAAAAATATGCTACAACGTTTCGACGTGCTCGGCATCATTATCAAGTCAAGAAAACAAAGGCGTTTAAATAAAATAAAAGATTAAACTGAATCTTTTCTCTCAAGGGAAAGCCTAGCCGACGAGGTTGTCTTAACATCGTGGACAATTGATTTTACCAACTCAGTTGATCAAACTATCTGCGCAAATATACGCTGAAATATTTCGATATTTTTCAACTGTCGCGCGCTTGTAGTGTATTTCGATGGAAAAACAGAATGAATTGTGAACGGACTCGTAAGACTTCATTACCGCATAGAAAATATTCGAACAGCCAGTGCATGCTCCGGAACAGTTGATGAAATGAACATTCTCATTTATGTGACAGAGGATTTTGCTACTTGTAGATGTACGATAGAAAAGAACTTCGGTCTAAGACATCCGGTTTTACACCAGGCTGAATAATACAAGAACTGTTTCTCTGGACTCATGCAGAACTAAAAGTCGAACCATTTCAAAATTACTTGCGAGAAAAAATGAAAAACTAGACCAAAAACTTTGTTTTCAATCTGATTGTTTTAAAAGAGTCTCACCTCTGTCATTACGTCAATAAACATCTCACCTCTCTAATTTATGCTAGCAACTCGCACCTCGTTTCGCGCGAATTGCTTTTCTTTTGTTCGCGTGCTCAATTAATCAACCTTTTGTGATTGATTTTATCAAACAACAAGTTCCTCAGGTATATAAAGACAGATCTTACAAACTCGTAAACAGTTGATTTCATCTCTCAAGCAAAGAAGATCAAACGTTCAGTATAAAGGTTACTATGATGTTCTCTGTGGTTCTTTCCGTTTTGTTTCTGACACAGCAAGGACTCTGTAAAAGCAAGTAAGTTTTAAAACTTCTTTTATAAACCTTATGTTAGAAGCAAGTACAAAAAAGGATGCGCGTGGAAGGCGACAAGTAAATAATATTCCAAGCGTACTGGACTAAGTTGCGGACGACAGGAAAGTAAAAGTTTTAGGTAGAAAGACACAAAAGCAACACTTCGTAAGCCAGGCGATGATAAGTAATAAGTCAACTTCGTGTTATTAACTTTACTTTGAAAGCAAGCGAGACAATTTACGCGCGTGGAAGGCGAGAACCTCGCTTCCCGCCATAAATCTTATCCGAAGACACAGTTATAATTTCATAAAATTTAAAAACGTAACTAAGTTCCGAGGAACGACAGAGTAAAAGTTGGAACATAAAGTTTTCACAGAAATATTACCACGCTAGTTGAAAGTTAGATCTAATACTTGTTTGATGAAAGAATTGTGATAACGTTAAAGTATGGTATTTGACAGTATTTCCAAGCGTAATAAACTAAATTGGGAACAGCGGAAAAGTTAAAGTTGAAACATAAAGATGAAGAAAAATAACGTTGTCGAGGAGTATTTTAGGCTCAGAGCAAACTAGTTTACACGGAAATATTACAACTACAGTTGACAGTCAGATCCAACACTCGACCAGTGAAAGAGTAGAGTATTTGCCCGGAGTCTACGATTATTCTTGATAACTAAAATTTTATTTTGTGTTATTGTTTCAGATCCGGCGACTCTTCAAGCAACACCCTTCAAAACAAGGTATGTTTCAATACAAAGTCGGTTAGCGATGCAAGTCGAAATGAAATGAAATAACATACAGCACCACCTTAAGATTACTGCAACTCTGCCGAACGGTTTGGTTAACCTTTGCAATTTGGTTTTTCGGTTCCTGACATAACATTAGTGGCATCATAGTATACCATTCCGCGAACGGCTGGCCTGTAACTTACAAAAGCTTTTCTAATAGTTTTATTCCTTCGCGAAACAACTTTTAATTGCTCCAAGAAATTCATTATCCTGTATACACATAGTTTAAAAGTTCAGATAATTTCGTGTCGATATATTTCTAACTCTTTAACTCTTATTTTTATTGCTAGAATTATCCTTTGTTACTGCTCATTGTTAAAGAGGGAGGCCATCGTGGATTACAGGAATGTCAGAGACAGTTTAAGAAAGAGATATGGAACTGTTCCCTGGTCAACAAAAATGTGTTTCAGCAGTTGCCTATCTTTGTTAAAACCACTTTGCCACAGGGTAAGTACCTGACACTGTTGTTTAAGATAAGGCCAACAGCCAGTAAATAGGTTCGACAACTGAAAATTTTTAGCAATAACTAAACACAAACTAAGGGACTGACTTAGGAATATTTATTATGAAGACATCAGATACATTTATGATGTAAGAGCGTTCAACATCAACCATCCCATCAACTTATACAATTGGTGTAAATTCTTCACGGAGCCCAGAAGGGCTTCTGAGACTTTCTAGGCACTTTTTTTATTCAATGATATGCAAAGAAATCGCCGGGTATTTTGACTTTTACCCAATGTTTCTAATGTTTTTAAAGTACTATCAGAAACTGGAAACTTACGTGCGAAGTTAAATATTGAAAATTTCCGTTTTAAAAAATTCTTCCTTTTAAGAATTTTAAATGGCAGCTTTTATGAAAGACAAAAGTTGAGTCTGACTAAACAGTTTTTCACATAATTCTAGTTTAGCGCGAATGGGTCATGGGATAAACGCTTATCAAAGAGTAATTCTTCCAAAAACGGCGAAGCTAAGTCTTAGCTCGTGTCAAGAATACAACAGAGCCTTGCAAAACTGATCATCATCAAGAATTGCCAAGAGACTCAAGAAGACTCTCGGTGAACCTCTAATAACATTTGATCTATGTTGCTAATCTAACAATGTAATCTTTAAATCTTTACAGCCACTCGGGAAACAGCTTTTCTCCACGCCATCAGCAGTGCCGCCATTACACACGAGATCACTCTTCAATGCGCGCGCAATAGAATCCCCGGATGTGGATGCGGTAAAACGAGAAAACAGTTGCAAGGTGACCGTGAGTGGGAATGGGGCGGATGCAGCGATAACACCAAATATGGAGAAAAGGAGACAAGACGTTTCATCGACAGACTAGAGAAAGGAAACGACGCTCGCACAGCATTCAACCTGCATAATAATCAAGTGGGAAGGAAGGTAAACTGACTCGACACTATTTATCCTTCGAATAAAATCGGCAAATGTGTGTCGTGACCAATCATAAGAGGTAGAAGATTTAAAAAGTTAAAGGAGCTATGTTACGAATTATGCCAAAATTCTAAGAAACGGAACTGCCAACAAAAGTAGCGCCTGGATGGACAAAGGTTTGAAGTTGTGGATTTTTGAAAACTTGTTTGCATAACAATTTTTTTTTCTCTAAGTTCAATTTCGTTGTTTATATCGTTTGGTACAATGCTCGGGAGTTTGTGGCTGAGATTTTGTCGTCCATAGGGAATTTCTTCGTCATCGTTTTAAAAAGAATCCATCAAATCTCGTGGGACATACCACATTTTCTTAGACTTCCTTGGTACAACCACAAATTGCGCCATCTTACAATTTCCAAGTCCTGTAATTAAACATGCACGATGACCTATACATTGATTGACTCGAGCGCAAACTTTACCTAGCAGTACTTTTGTCTTGCCAGTTTTAACTATAATGGTCTAATAGAGTGATTCTTCTTCGTTTAAAACAGGTTGTTCGAGGAAGCCTCAAAAAAGAATGCAAGTGTCATGGCGTCACTGGCAGTTGTAACTTGAAAACCTGCTGGAAGCAGCTGGCTCCTTTTGCCGTCGTTGGATCAGCGCTCAAGCAGAAATACCTCACAGCTGTTCCAGTGTCATTCAAAAAGAACAAACTTCACGAGAAAGAAGGCCGGGACAGACCGATATCTAGGAAATCCAAGAAGCTTATTTACTTAGACTCGTCTCCAGACTACTGCGTACGAAACACTACTGCTGGCTCTCTTGGAATGCTGGGAAGGACCTGCACAAGTGACGCTGGACACACCAAGGAATGCAGATCTCTTTGTCAATCTTGTAACTTGCGGGCTCAAACCAAAGAACATTACAAACAGGTCAAGTGTAGATGTAAATTTGTGTGGTGCTGTACTGTGAAATGCGAGTTATGTACTGTCAAATATTCGCTTACAACTTGTTCAAAATAGACCTACACCATGCGGAAAGAAGTTCTAGATGTATTAACTGTAAATTAGGTTTTTATCCTAAAATAAGATCGAGGAAAGAAACATTAGGTAGCTTTTCTAAGTTTTTTTTCTTGTTATGACGTGTTAGGAATCGTAAGCATTTTATGCGAAAAGAGACTCATTGTATTTCACCTTCTTAGAGCAAGACGTTCTAAATGTATTAATTGTAAATTAAGTTTTTAGTCCTATAATAAGGGTAATGAAAGAAACATAACGTAGGTTTTGTAAGTTGCTTTTTCTTGATACGATGTGTTCGGAAAATGGATTGATCGTGTGTATTTAGGCATGCGTCGAAAGCTAGTTTTTAGCGGTTTCAAAACGTTGTATTAAGTTTCTTGACTTCCTAGTCTTTTTATATTATATAATGAGGGATCTACTCGCTTGAATATTGTGTAATAAATTCTGTTGTTACGTATGTCACGCTTCGTGTTTCTTTTGGGTTTAGGAATAGATTTGAAAGGATCATTAGAAACACACGGACCCGGATTGCTATTACACATTTTATTCACTGGGGACGTAAACATTGTTACATGAGAGATTTGAAGATAAAAAAGAGTAAGAATATATTACAAAGATAACACTCCGCTTAAAATTCAGATAAACACCCAAGTTACAACGTTTGTATTCTTTTTAACACTCAGTGTAAAATTGACGCACGGCAAACGACTCTGGAGGTATCTTTCTGTCCAGATTGGAAGCACTATTTTTTATTGCTACATTCTACTCTTAAATCCTCTCTTTTTGTTTTTAACTTTTTGATTTTTCGAACAGGATCTCGTTGGGGGAAACTGTTGGGTGTAGAAACCGTTTTTCTACCGCTATTCGTAAAAAAATTGGCCGGAAAATTTGAAAAGTATCATCGCTTCTTCCGTAATTTTCATTTCTGGCTTCGTGGCCAATGGTTCCTACTTAAGAAGGCGTAGCCTTTTTCGCTTTCCTATGCCGCAGAACTACTAGCGGTAAAACTAGCTGCTACCCCAATGAAACCGTTTTCACTAGCGTCAGTCACAGCTACCTGAAGAGTACACTAGCTTGCCATTGACCGATAAAATCAGTGTCAGTGCAGTGTCGCCATGCACGTATGTACAACGCCAAATCCTATAGCAGGTCAAAACGCTCTAAAGACAACTCGCCCTGGACAAAACAATTGAATAATTGTCTTTCAATTTCTTTGAATAATTGTACACCTCACTAGATCAGCTAGAAAAAAATTGTGTTATTCCTCTTTGAATTTCCGGATTTGTTATTACATAGTATGAATGCGCACGAGCTATTTTGATTTACATGTTTTGCTTCAAAGAGTTTTCAAGTATCCTAATATTTACTCATCAAAAATATAAATTAGAATACTCTCCACTGGGTTAAGAAATGATTGCACGCACAACTTATCTAATATTTAATACGAGGTATTCTGTTTAACTTACTAGCTCAAATAGTAACTGAAGGTGTACAATTTCTGGAAGAATAAATGCTTTGACGCTGAGAGACAATCATTCAGTAAAATAGCCTTAAAGATGGCCTGAATTTCAGACGATTACTTCGAGTCATTTTTACTCCCTAAGTTACTGAGGGAGTAAAAATAAATCGTCTGAAATTCAGGTTACCTTAAATACAGCACGGTCTCAAAAGTTCCTTTTCCACTGCGCTAAGTTACTAGAAAGCATTAAGTTCATGTTTGTTGCCAAAAACGCGAGAGTCTCTTAAGCGGTCAGAAGTCATGACATTTTTAAACGTTTTTGAATGAAGTGAAGCGCCAAGAGATTTCAAAACAATTTTATCACAGTTTTTAAAATGTCATGACTTTACCACAGACTCGAAGTAATCGCCTGAAATCAGGCTACCTTAAAGACAGTTTAATCAGGATTTGAAAAGTACGGTCCCAAAAGTTCCTTAATTTCTACTACGCTAAGATACTAGAAAGCATTAAGTTCATGCTCGTTGCTAACAACTCGAGAGTCTCTTATAAGCAGCCAGAAGTCATGACTTTTTAAAAAGTTTTTAAAGGAAGTGAAGCGCCAAGAGATTTCAAAACGACTTTACCGCAGGAACGTGCAGACGGTCTGAACTTTTTGAAAGCAAATTTCAAAACAATTTTATCAAAGTTTTTACTCGAAGTAATCGTCTGAAATCAGGCTACCTTAAAAACAGTTTATTCAGGATTTGAAACGTACGGTCCCAAAAGTTCCTTTTCTACTACGCTAAGCTACCAGAAAGCATTAAATTCATGGTCGTTGCCAAAAACTCGAGAGTCTCTTAAGCGGTCAAAAGTTATGACATGCATTTTAAAAAGTTTTGAAATGAAGTGAAGCGCCAAGAGACTTCAAAACAACTTTACCACAGAAACGTGAAGACGTTCTGAACTTTTTGAAAACAACGGAAGGTGCCACTCGTCCATACATTACTGCACGTCTGTGTTCGTTAAATCTGTCCTTGAGACGTCGCTTAGTTTCACCTATATATTGTAAATTACAACGGTTACATTGATCCATGTAGATCACATTTTTAGTGTTACAAGTAATGTGTGAAGTGATGGAGCGTGTTTCACCTGTAGCGTAAAAGGTATAACTTCTGAGGCCGTTAGTAATGTATGGACAAGTGGCACCTTCCGTTGTGGTTGTGGACAGAATTGTGCAGTCGACAAAACTAACATTAAATCTAAACCCACTACTGTTTCTGAACACTTTCTCTCTCACTCTAACCACTCTCATACTGACATGCAGTTAATCCCACTAGAGAAAATTCATTCTTCACGTGACTCAGTTCGTAAGGCCAGGGAGTCGCATTTGATAGATAAGGCCATGACTCTCGAACCTCATGGCCTAAACCGCCGTGACGAATTATTGTAATCCATATCCTTAGTATTTTTCCTTTCCAGTTTTTATGTTGTACGTCATTTCCGCCTCTCCCTTTTATTGCGACATTCTCCATTTATATTATATTGTGATTGCTACATAAGTACAGTAACATCTGTAAACCTGAAGAAGGCTGGTATGGCCAGCCGAAATATTGTTATAAAAAAACAATACACGTTGTTTTAAATCAGCTTTGTAGTAGTCTTTGGACTTCTCGTTCTTGGTTCTTTATATTTTGGCTGATTTGATCTCTTTTCTAGAGATCCAACGTTTACAGCTAGCAGGATCTTCGTCCATGGTTTTTGCAGTTAATTTAATTCTCTTTTTAATAGGGCTAAAAAAAAGCGTGGGCCACGCCCAGATCCGTCTCCTTTAAGGGTTTAATTCAAAATTTCCGACGAGCATCCCCACCCCTTTCATATGCGGAGTCCCCCCCCCTTCCCGGGCAAAGCAGTAATGAGCGGTATTTGAAATTGAACGTATAAACACGACTATAGGTAAACTTCGGAACAATTTGTAGCAAGAATATTTCTACTTTCCACAGCCAACACCATGGCGTGCTATACAACAGGAAACAAAAACAGACACTACATCTACATTCTTTTTTTTTTATAAGAATATTGTTTTCCCGGGCCAGGCTGAATATTCTTATTTTTCCGCCGATTCTAGGCTGTAAATATTCTTGTATTATTCTTAACAATAGCTTATGACATTTCCGTTTTAGAATATATTAAGGTATCAATTATAGTTTTGTTAAATATAGTTAGCTAGTTTTGCCTGCGAAGTGCAGACGTATTTCCGGTCGTCGCTTCGAGAGAAGAGACGGCCGGAAATACATCTGCGCTTCGCGGGCTACATAAAGCATGACCAGTGGTACTTATCAGTTACAACACTTACACTAGTGGTTGAATTTGGAGGTAGGCTATCACTCGAAATATTTGCAATGATTTTGTGTTTTCGTTCATATCAATTATCACACTTCATCCACAGACTCACAGGTTAAACAACACAATGAACAGTTTCGTAAGGAAATACTGGCCAATAGCTGTACATGTCAGGGCCCAATGATCACAGTTAAGACACGTTTGGCTTTCACAACAGAGCATGCACTCAAAGGATAAAATTACAGAGTTACCGTTCAATTGAATGGTCCCCCCACAGACTCAAAACTTAGTAGTACCACCTTGCTAATCCACAGTACCGTTAAACACGAAAGTACTGCTCAGTAACTTTTATTTAAATGGCGACATATTTTAAACCATCCTTATATTGCTCACTAACCATTTAGCTAGAATCACCCTACACAGCATACACGTACTAAACAACAGTGCCAAAGCGGTTTACTGTTCAGTAACTTTTCCATTGAATTTCCACACTTTTTCAGCCACTGGCTCACTAATTTTAATTAAATTTAGAATTACCCTCCACGGCACACTTAACGGCACCACAGGAAAGTACTTCTTGGTAGCGTTCCTTTGAAAATGTGACTGACTTGCAGGACCAAGGAGAAGAATTTTTTTATAAAAGCACAATTGACGATATCTTTTATTCTAGACATGTTGTTTCCTACTCGACTTTTGGACAGTTTAAACGGTTAAGTCGCATTTAATATAATCATTAAAGCTTTTGCACAAAAAAAAAATCTTAATTCTACACAATACAATATACACGATATATCCGCATCTACATCTACTTTAGCTTAAACTCTTTGAGACTACTTACTTACTGACTAAGACTTTTTTTCGGTACCAAATGCTGGGCCAAATATAAACCAGGACTCATTGCCTTAATATTATCTTATTAAACAGTAATTCTTTGTTTATTACTACAAGTTTGCAGATCAGACAAAACACTTGACTACAGTTGTAGTACTCAGGTTTCTTCAACATCGCATTGAGGATCACAGATGACACTGTTGTAGATGCGGATATGAGCGTAAAGGATGGAGTGTTTTCGACAAAACGGCATAAAACGTTTGTTTCTATCCCCAAGACGACTTGGAAGAACAAGGGTTTTCCTTTCGGTAATGGTTGCTTTGGCGATTTTACATTTATACCTCTTCAGCAGCGAACGTTTCCCGCTCGATCGACTGATTAGGCGTAGGGATGCAGGCAAGATGGCGAGTTTAGCTACACTAGTCGCTGATGTTAATCTTCAAAAGGCCAAGGACTCAAATAGTCGGCCAGGGAAGCTGGCTGGCTACGAAAATCAAAACAAGAATAGCAAAAATCCACCACCAGTTTCGCGGCCAAGTTTAGTAACAACAGATGATACAGAAAGAACTGACTCTTATGAGAGCAGCTCGCGGGTGACGTTAATTCCAACAAATGCGACTAAAGAACGAAGCCATGGTCGCTGCAAAAAAGATACGTTCCTCACGAGGTCGAACAAGCATACTTATGGCACTTGCACGCCACATAAAGCGGCTGACGATGCTTGTGGCCTTGCCGAAAGACTTTACTTTTACGACCCTTCTTTATCTGAATGTAAGACAAACAAGGAGAAAGGCGAAATCTGTTCTTTAACCAATAAAATTGTTAGGAAGAGAAGAGTACTTAAAGCTAACTGCGACAGCCGAATATGCAGAAAATTTGAAACTCACAAGAATGGCAAATCTCAAAGTGATTCGTTGATTTTTGGTGTCTTTGTGTTAGATCCGGAAGAAGGGCTTTTGAGGTCTGCTAGAAACTTTTCACAAGTTTCAGAACTAGAAACACAACTACCGCGGATAGCACTTCAGTCTTTCCAAAACAAGTTCAACTTCGTATTTGTTAAATGCTTTAGTGCAGCGAATGAGCAGAGTTTGTTTTCGCAGTTGATCACCATTCCAGCAGAGATCACGACTGAAAAGGCACCAAAACAAAGAGCGAAAAATACCATAAATGTAAACATTGTACTGTTGGATTCCGTCTCTAGACCACACTTTTACCGCTCCCTACCCAAAACAATCCAGACTTTTAAGACACTGACGCAGAGAGCACTCTCAGCAAAAGTGTTTGACTTTGAGCTGTTTCAAGCTGTGCACGGACACACGACGCAAAACGAGCACGCGCTATTCACTGGTCAGCTGCTGCCAGAGTTAGACCCAGAGGTGAGGTCCCCTTCGGTGAAACCGGAAGTGCTTTTCGGACAATTCAAAACTGCTGGATACCAGACCCTATGGCAGGAAGATCTATGTTGGACGAGTCGTTGGGGACTAGTGAATGACCTGGCTGTGGATGACTGGGAGGAACTGCAGAGCAAACTTAAAGAAAGCTTTGTGGAAAACACGGGTAATCTTTTAACTCACAATTGTTACAAACTACAACAAAAAATTGCGACGTAGCCGATGACTGCGTGGGTTAGTAGAAAAGGGCTAATTGGCAGTCATCAATGTTCTCTTGTACCGTAGCCTGTACCACAGACCTTTTTTCTCTCTAGACATCGTCGAGCGCGAGCGCGCGCGAAAGAAAATAAAAACCGCGGTAGATTGTGTGACCGTACGGCCAAGGAATTGATGCATCCTCGCTTGGCTCGCGCGTAGAAATAGGAAATACGTCTGTGGACAGGCTAGCGGGGTGAGTGCAAGGTATATAACTCAAACGCTAGCAATAAAACGATGCCCTATGAAGCTAAAATGTTTATGTATGAGAAAGCTCAACGTTCCTTTTCAGCAAAGCCCCTTATGATGTTTTGCCGAAAGATAATAAAAACATTTTTTCGCTTTTAAAATTTACAGGTTTGACACATTCAAGCTGTGAAGTTCTAGAGTCGTATGGGGTGGATAACCCGTTTAACGGTCCCGATCAAATCTGCTTCAATGGCAGATTACAACACGACTACATTCTGAAATATACAGCAGACCTGCTAGCGACGATCAGCACTTCTAGGAAATCTCGTCCGTTGTTCTCTTTCACAAGCCTTAATGTTGGTCACGACGATGAAGGGCGAAGAATACAATCGCTAGACTCCGATCTAGCACGTTACGTTACTACTATGGCGACCAATCAAGACACGCTAACAATTCTTTTGGCGGACCATGGTAATACGTATACCGAGTACACTTATACAAGCTTGGAAGGTCGCTTTGAGATGTTCCATCCAAGCCTATTCATAATAGTGCCAAACAAAGTCGCAGGACTTTTGGGCAAGGATGCTATGAACGCTTTGGAAGTGAACCAAAGGAGACTGGTAACCATGATCGACTTGCATCGATCTTTTATGTCACTTGCTGGGCCGATAACAAGATTTGTTAACCCGACGGGGATATTTACTCCCATATCGCCTGGTCGAACATGTCACGACGTCGAGCTTAGGACACCAAATCTATGCGTATGTGAAGGATGGGACAGTCCCACGACTAACGATTCTTCAAAAATTTCCCTCGTAGAGTTCGCAGTGGGTCAACTTAATAACTTGATATTAGCACAGTTCACGAAAAATCCGAAGAGCAAAGCCGCGAAGCAATATCCTGTTTTAGGCGCTTGCAAAAGACTGCGACCTTTGCGATTCGAAAATGTTCGCGAACGCAGTTCCAAAGAAGACGGGGCTCTAATCACGACTTTTGACGTTTACGTTCGGGCGGGAAACGTCGTAAAACACGATGAAGATGTTATCCACTTGGAGGTGAAATCAAAGGCTGTGGCTGATTATCATTCGTTGGAAATGGAGTTGATCCATTTCGATAGACTGACGCTGTTTGGGAAATACACGCTATGCGCTGACCAGGATGTACTACCCAAACTGTGCATTTGTTCAGAAGAAAAGGACTGGGAGAATAGAACCACGAAATTAGAGGAAGTTCCATGGGCTGATTACACTACATTTTTATTCAAAAGCGCCAAAGCCCAATCTATTGGTGATTTCGAATGTTTGGTTTTGATGACTCGAAATCACAGTTCAGGGCAAAGTTTAGCCATCGAAGTCGCAAACGCATGCCCTTATGAAAGTTTTACATTGGACATTTCAGCCGTTTTTGCGAACTTAAAGCTTTCAAGGAAAATTCCCTTTGAAATGACTAGTCAAGCTGGAAGCATTAAATTTGCGTTTTCCGCTCAAATTGAGACTAATTACTGGGACGCGCACTTGGATGTTTCTGTGAATATAAAGAAGGTGTCAACAACGCAAATATTGAAATAAAAATTCAGTCCAAGTTTACTTATACAAATCACTGTTACAATTTTCACAGCCAAAGGACAAGAAAACTGCTTATGCAAACTTATTTTCAAATGGAATCATTGGGATGACTGGCACAACGACAACTTTTAGAAAAACATCGTTTAACAAATTTTCACTTGTCGTGTTTTTAGCACAAACGTGAACTTATTAATCTTAGTCTTTTACACTTTCTGCGAGAAGGCCACGCACGTCAATTATAGAGAAGTTCTTTGCTGATGGTTTTTCGCATCTTCACATTTCGTAGGGTATTTTTCTTCTAGTCCGACGCCAGCTATGGGTGCTTGATGACCTGACTATTTCCTAAACTTTTCATGAAGAGAAAAATAATAGTATCTGTGAAAACTTAAGTCTTTTCTCTGGCAAAGAATTGATAATAATTTTAAAGTGGCTTCGCCCACAAGCTATTGTTAGTAAAAAGTCTCACCTCTCTTTCAGATCCCCTAAAAATGCCGAAATCTCGCACCCCGCCTCGCGCGCATTAAATAATCTCGCACCTTGCCTCGCATGACATCCTTGCAAAAGAATGTATTGTTTCGGGGATGTTTTGATGGAATTGGCTGTTTCAGGAAACGATATAATAAAATCATGCCTCAAAAGTACTTCAATAGCTTTAATTTTAAGTACGAACTTTCTAGAGTTTAAACAGAATTGAACAAGCATAAAGCCCAACAGGAAAAAAAAATGCGAGAACCAAAAAAGGAAAAAAAATATTTAGGAAGCTGTTACGTTAGTAACTTTGAAAAAAGTCTTCGAGTGACTCTCGCGTCTAGTTTTCGGCTGATTTAGCAACAGAACGGAAAGTCATTTGACGACGGGAAAGCGCGCGGAAAGGACTAAACTCGACTTCCAATGCCCAATTGGCTGCTCTGCTATTGGTCAGGCCAGTTGTTTGATTTGCGCGCGCCGTCGTCAACTGACGTTCTCGTTCTGTTGCTTAATCAGCCTAATGTCACAACTGTTATGAAAAAACGATAGCACTTGCTTGGATAAAAGAGTAGACTCAAACAAACCCTCAAGCGTGTCTTAAACTATTAAACTTAAACAATTAAACTTGAGTGGCCTGACACACGCGCTATGATTGTACTAAAATCAAACTACTTGTCATACAGTACGAGCTCGATCGAGAAATACCTACTTTCCCTGGGTGAGAATTTTAACGCGTGCTCGCGAATTTCGACCACTTTCTTGTAGACTACGAAGAGTCTCTCTTTTTTCTTCGTCCGTTGAGCTCAGCGCACGAGACACGAAACTGACTATGCGAAAATGACCACGCTTCACCGCTCGCTCGCGCGCGCGTGCTCTTCCCTCACAAAATGTGAAGTAAAAGAGAGACGGCTCACAGTCTAAGTTGTCAGAGGACAATGAAGGAACGTATTAGGTCTGCATTCGTCGGTGTT
This sequence comes from Porites lutea, assembly GCF_958299795.1. Lineage (NCBI taxonomy): Eukaryota > Metazoa > Cnidaria > Anthozoa > Scleractinia > Poritidae > Porites > Porites lutea. The sequence continues at coordinate 26,704,153 of NC_133210.1, read as the reverse complement.
TCGATTTGTTTTCATTGTGGACAAAAATAAAGTAATGCTTTTCTTCTTCAGCAAGTTCCACAGCAAGTTCTTTATTTGCCAGTATTAACAATGGTCTACTGGAGAGTACGCTATGAATGGACAGGCTTTGTGGTGAAAAAATTGCAAGGTTAATCGTAATCAGGGGGTGACATAGCTTGTTATACTACCAATAGCAAATTTCCCTTTTCAAGCAAGTTGTTTTTGGAATAATAAGACAAATTTTCGAGCTAATCCGAGGGTTTAAGTTAATTAATCCTCTCGAAATTTTTTTCATACAAAAACTTGCTCTTAAAAAAAGATGTGGCTAACACAAAAAGTACATTTAAGTAAACTGCTCATCATAAATCAAATCAGTTAGCTATAAAAGATTGGGAAAAAATTTTTCTTAAAAGCATTTTAAGAAATTTTAAAAACGTTAAAAAATATGCTACAACGTTTCGACGTGCTCGGCACCATTATCAAGTCAAGAAAACAAAGGCGTTTAAATAAAATAAAAGATTAAACTGAATCTTTTCTCTCAAGGGAAAGCCTAGCCGACGAGGTTGTCTTAACATCGTGGACAATTGATTTTACCAACTCAGTTGATCAAACTATCTGCGCAAATATACGCTGAAATATTTCGATATTTTTCAACTGTCGCGCGCTTGTACTGTATTTCGATGGAAAAACAGAATGAATTGTGAACGGACTCGTAAGACTTCATTACCGCATAGAAAATATTCGAACAGCCAGTGCATGCTCCGGAACAGTTGATGAAATGAACATTCTCATTTATGTGACAGAGGATTTTGCTACTTGTAGATGTACGATAGAAAAGAACTTCGGTCTAAGACATCCGGTTTTACACCAGGCTGAATAATACAAGAACTGTTTCTCTGGACTCATGCAGAACTAAAAGTCGAACCATTTCAAAATTACTTGCGAGAAAAAGTGAAAAACTAGACCAAAAACTTTGTTTTCAATCTGATTGTTTTAAAAGAGTCTCACCTCTGTCATTACGTCAATAAACATCTCACCTCTCTAATTTATGCTAGCAACTCGCACCTCGTTTCGCGCGAGTTGCTTTTCTTTTGTTCGCGTGCTCAATTAATCAACCTTTTGTGATTGATTTTATCAAACAACAAGTTCCTCAGGTATATAAAGACAGATCTTACAAACTCGTAAACAGTTGATTTCATCTCTCAAGCAAAGAAGATCAAACGTTCAGTATAAAGGTTACTATGATGTTCTCTGTGGTTCTTTCCGTTTTGTTTCTGACACAGCAAGGACTCTGTAAAAGCAAGTAAGTTTTAAAACTTCTTTTATAAACCTAATGTTAGAAGCAAGTACAAAAAAGGATGCACGTGGAAGGCGACAAGTAAATAATATTCCAAGCGTACTGGACTAAGTTGCGGACGACAGGAAAGTAAAAGTTTTAGGTAGAAAGACACAAAAGCAACACTTCGTAAGCCAGGCGATGATAAGTAATAAGTCAATTTCGTGTTATTAACTTTACTTTGAAAGCAAGCGAGACAATTTACGCGCGTGGAAGGCGAGAACCTCGCTTCCCGCCATAAATCTTATCCGAAGACACAGGCAAACTACAGTTATAATTTCATAAAATTTAAAAACGTAACTAAGTTCCGAGGAACGACAGAGTAAAAGTTGGAACATAAAGTTTTCACAGAAATATTACCACGCTAGTTGAAAGTTAGATCTAATACTTGTTTGATGAAAGAATTGTGATAACGTTAAAGTATGGTATTTGACAGTATTTCCAAGCGTATTAAACTTAATTGGGAACAGCGGAAAAGTTAAAGTTGAAACATAAAGATGAAGAAAAATAACGTTGTCGAGGAGTATTTTAGGCTCAGAGCAAACTAGTTTACACGGAAATATTACAACTACAGTTGACAGTCAGATCCAACACTCGACCAGTGAAAGAGTAGAGTATTTGCCCGGAGTCTACGATTATTCTTGATAACTAAAATTTTATTTTGTGTTATTGTTTCAGATCCGGCGACTCTTCAAGCAACACCCTTCAAAACAAGGTATGTTTCAATACAAAGTCGGTTAGCGATGCAAGTCGAAATGAAATGAAATAACATACAGTACCACCTTAAGATTACTGCAACTCTGCCGAACGGTTTGGTTAACCTTTGTAATTTGGTTTTTCGGTTCCTGACATAACATTAGTGGCATCATAGTATACCATTCCGCGAACGGCTGGCCTGTAACTTACAGAAGCTTTTCTAATAGTTTTATTCCTTCGCGAAACAACTTTTAATTGCTCCAAGAAATTCATTATCCTGTATACACATAGTTTAAAAGTTCAGATAATTTCGTGTCGATATATTTCTAACTCTTTAACTCTTATTTTTATTGCTAGAATTATCCTTTGTTACTGCGCATTGTCAAAGAGGGAGGCCATCGTGGATTACAGGAATGTCAGAGACAGTTTAAGAAAGAGATATGGAACTGTTCCCTGGTCAACAAAAATGTGTTTCAGCAGTTGCCTATCTTTGTTAAAACCACTTTGCCACAGGGTAAGTACCTGACACTGTTGTTTAAGATAAGGCCAACAGCCAGTGAATAGGTTCGACAACTGAAAATTTTTAGCAATAACTAAACACAAACTAAGGGACTGACTTAGGAATATTTATTATGAAGACATCAGATACATTTATGATGTAAGAGCGTTCAACATCAACCATCCCATCAACTTATACAATTGGTGTAAATTCTTCACGGAGCCCAGAAGGGCTTCTGAGACTTTCTAGGCACTTTTTTTATTCAATGATATGCAAAGAAATCGCCGGGTATTTTGACTTTTACCCAATGTTTCTAATGTTTTTAAAGTACTATCAGAAACTGGAAACTTACGTGCGAAGTTAAATATTGAAAATTTCCGTTTTAAAAAATTCTTCCTTTTAGGAATTTTAAATGGCAGCTTTTATGAAAGACAAAAGTTGAGTCTGACTAAACAGTTTTTCACATAATTCTAGTTTAGCGCGAATGGGTCATGGGATAAACGCTTATCAAAGAGTAATAGAGTACCGAAGTGATGACGTCATAAAAATGAAATTTGTGAAATTATGGGATTTGTTAAGATATTCTGAAAGAACAACGTCCAAGACACCTACTCGCCAAAAATTAGCAATTCGGGGCAAATTGTCTCTGAGATATTAGCCCAGTTATGCTGTGACGACTCCATACAAATCCTTCTAAATTTGGCTTGTTTCATAAGATTAGGAACCAGGTAAGATTTAGAAGGATTTGTATGGAGTCATCGGAGCATAACTGGGTTAATATCTCAGAGACAATCTGCCCCAAATTGCTAATTTTTGGCGAGTAGGCGTCTTGGACGTTGTTCTTTCGGAATATCTTAACAAATCTCATAATTCCACAAATTTCATTTTTTATGACGTCACACTTCGGTACTCTATTCTTCCAAAAACGGCGAAGCTAAGTCTTACCTCGTGTCAAGAATACAACAGAGCCTTGCAAAACTGATCATCATCAAGGATTGCCAAGAGACTCAAGAAGACTCTCGGTGAACCTCTAATAACATTTGATCTATGTTGCTAATCTAACAATGTAATCTTTAAATCTTTACAGCCACTCGGGAAACAGCTTTTCTCCACGCCATCAGCAGTGCCGCCATTACACACGAGATCACTCTTCAATGCGCGCGCAATAGAATCCCCGGATGTAGATGCGGGAAAACAAGAAAACAGTTGCAAGGAGACCGTGAGTGGGAATGGGGCGGATGCAGCGATAACACCAAATATGGAGAAAAGGAGACGAGACGCTTCATCGACAGACTAGAGAAAGGAAACGACGCTCGCACAGCATTCAACCTGCATAATAATCAAGTGGGAAGGAAGGTAAACTGACTCGACACTATTTATCCTTCGAATAAAATCGGCAAATGTGTGTCGTGACCAATCATAAGAGGTAGAAGATTTAAAAAGTTAAAGGAGCCATGTTACGAATTATGCCAAAATTCTAACAGAAGGAACTACCTAAAAAAGTGGGCCCGGATGGACAAAGGTTTGAAGTTATAGGTGTTTGAAAACTTGTTGACATAACAATTCTTTTTCTAAGTTCATTTTCGTTGTTTATATCGTTTGGTATAATGCTCGGGATTTTGTGGCTGAGATTTTGTCGTCCATAGGGAATTTCTTCGTCATCGTTTTAAAAAGAATCCATCAAATCTCGTGGGACATACCACAGTTCCTTAGACTTCCTTTGTACATCCGCAAATTGCGCTACTTTTCAATTTCCAAGTCCTGTAATTAAACATGCACGATGACCTACATTGATTGACTCGAGCGCAAACTTTACCCAGCAGTACTTTTGTCTTGCCAGTTTTAACTACAATGGTCTGACAGAGTGATTGTTATTTGTTTAAAACAGGTTGTTCGAGGAAGCCTCAAAAAAGAATGCAAGTGCCATGGCGTCACTGGCAGTTGTAACTTGAAAACCTGCTGGAAGCAGCTGGCTCCTTTTGCCGTTGTCGGATCAGTGCTCAAGCAGAAATACCTCACAGCTGTTCCAGTATCATTCAAAAAGAACAAACTTCACGAGAAAGAAGGCCGGGACAGACCGTTATCAAGGAAATCCAAGAAGCTTGTTTACTTAGACTCGTCCCCAGACTACTGCGTACGAAATACTACAGCTGGCTCTCTTGGAATGCTGGGAAGAACCTGTACAAGAGACGCTGGACACACCGAGGAATGCAGATCTCTTTGTCAATCTTGTAACTTGCGGGCTCAAACCAAAGAACATTACAAACAGATCAAGTGCAGATGTAAATTTGTGTGGTGTTGTACTGTGAAATGCGAGTTATGCACTGTCAAATATTCGCTTACAACTTGTTCAAAATAGACCTACACCATGCGGAAAGAAGTTCTAGATGTATTAACTGTAAATTAGGTTTTTATCCTAAAATAAGATCGAGGAAAGAAACATTAGGTAGCTTTTCTAAGTTTTTTTTCTTGTTATGACGTGTTAGGAATCGTAAGCATTTTATGCGAAAAGAGACTCATTGTATTTCACCTTCTTAGAGCAAGATGTTCTAAATGTATTAATTGTAAATTAAGTTTTTAATCCTATAATAAGGGTAATGAAAGAAACATAACGTAGGTTTTGTAAGTTGCTTTTTCTTGATACGATGTGTTCGGAAAATGGATTGATCGTGTGCATTTAGGCATGCGTCGAAAGCTAGTTTTTAGCGGTTTCAAAACGTTGTATTAAGTTTCTTGACTTCCTAGTCTTTTTATATTATATAATGAGGGATCTACTCGCTTGAATATTGTGTAATAAATTCTGTTGTTACGTATGTCACGCTTCGTGTTTCTTTTGGGTTTAGGAATAGATTTGAAAGGATCATTAGAAACACACGGACCCGGATTGCTATTACACATTTTATTCACTGGGGACGTAAACATTGTTACATGAGAGATTTGAAGATAAAAAAGAGTAAGAATATATTACAAAGATAACACTCCGCTTGAAATTCAGATAAACACCCAAGTTACAACGTTTGTATTCTTTTTAACACTCAGTGTAAAATTGACGCACGGCAAACGACTCTGGAGGTATCTTTCTGTCCAGATTGGAAGCACTATTTTTTATTGCTACATTCTACTCTTAAATCCTCTCTTTTTGTTTTTAACTTTTTGATTTTTCGAACAGGATCTCGTTGGGGGAAACTGTTGGGTGTAGAAACCGTTTTTCTACCGCTATTCGTAAAAAAATTGGCCGGAAAATTTGAAAAGTATCATCGCTTCTTCCGTAATTTTCATTTCTGGCTTCGTGGCCAATGGTTCCTACTTAAGAAGGCGTAGCCTTTTTCGCTTTCCTATGCCGCAGAACTACTAGCGGTAAAACTAGCAGCTACCCCAATGAAACCGTTTTCACTAGCGTCAGTCACAGCTACCTGAAGAGTACACTAGCTTGCCATTGACCGATAAAATCAGTGTCAGTGTAGTGTCGCCATGCACGTATGTACAACGCCAAATCCTATAGCAGGTCAAAACGCTCTAAAGACAACTCGCCCTGGACAAAACACTCCAACGATGGTAACCTGGGCTCACAGACAGCAGTAGAGCAATAGCGGGCCATCTCACCGCTGAACGTTTCCTATAGTGTACGTTTCGGCGATTTGTCTCGAGATTGGGCGACTTGTCTTAAAAAGAGGAGCATCTTGGAGATTTTTTATTTAGTCTGAAGAGTCTGAATCAGATTTCTTAGCCTTCTCTTTCTCCTTTTCTTTCTTCTTTTTCTTCTTTTTCTTTTCTTTCTTTTCCTGTTACAGGGAAGGAAGGATCACAAATTAATATGGTCAATTGAAGCCAGATAAACTTATCAAAAGTGGATATATCAACTCAGATCTTAGCTGATCCAGGATGACTTACTGATTCATGAAGGGCTACTATAAAAAAGTTAGTTGTCAAAGAAAAATCATATAAATACTATTACTTACTTCGTCAGAGCTTTCTTTCTCTTTTTCTTTGGCCTTCTTTTTGTCTTTTTTGGATTTCTTCTTATCATGTTTGCTCGGCGTATCCTTATCTTCATCGCTTCCCTCCGCGTCTCGTTTTCTCTGTTCGAGGACAAATCATCAATGAGCAAGCAGACAGAAAAGAATCGGCCATGATAGCTGCCGATATGCTTGGGTTGGGCTTACGAGCCTCACGGTACAGTGGTTGTGAAATTTTTTCGGGGACAAGAGGCAATGCACACGCAACTTCCGCGAAGACAAAGTCAATACTATGGTTAATATCTCGGTATGTGAGACAGACAAATAAATGTACCCTAAGAAAAATAACGCGGAAATAGGGTGCACAGCCGCGATTTTGTCCGTGCGAAGGCTAATTATATCAGCCACCGTCTATTTACAGGCTCTACCCTTGGTTTGTCCCACCCTCTGTTCGTATCGTGTGGCAGTTGTCTGTATTTTGGAGCAAATTGTAGCCGCCGTAATGCTCATCTGTATTTCTTCTACTGAATACAAAAGATCGATGCTCAGATTTAAATGACAACCACGGCCACCTTAACAGATGTTGGTGTGCGTTTGGTTATGGTGGCGAAGATTGTGAGCCTTGATGATCCCGAGAGACTTACTATCGTATATTTTCACCCTATGCTCATCGCCATCTCGTGGCGGCGAAGCTAGGGGACCTTAAACAGCCCAAGAGCTATGCCGGCGGATTTTTACTCCTGGTAGGTCTAATCAAGCCGGAATAGTCAAGGGTGAGAGGCCAGTCTAAAAACAGCCTCTGGGCTGTCATTCCAAGTTGGGGGTTTGGCATGGGGCCAATCGCCCCTCACTGTAATGCTATCACGGATTACAGAAACATGTTTAAAGTTGGAAGAAAGACGATTTCCGCCCAGTTCCCAACTTGGGGAGAAGAAGCGTGCCTTAATGACTCGATTAATTTACAGGGTCTGGAAGGGTATTCTCGGGATCAAAGATGGGACCGAAATACAGTACAGGATTCAGAAAAAACGCAAAATGGTTCAACGGGATACGGGATTTGACTACTACCCGGGAAGCGGAATAATATCTCCACTTCCACACCCCGTATTTACAGCAACGTACCTTTTTTCTTTCTTCTACTTCTTGAGGTGTCACAGGCGCACCAGGAACTGGTTCTTGTTTCACCTGTACAGCCTCACCAGATTCTTTTCGTGCTGAAAGTTCTTGTGACGATATTGGGGATTTCTGCGTACTACAGAAGGAAAGAATTGGATTGGTCGATTACAGCCACAAAATATTTAAGGTGGTATTCTGTCACAACAACAAAAGACAACAAAAACAAAGCAATGGACAAAACCTGAACCTTAGATTTTTTACTGGTAGGTCTAATACAGGTCACATTCTTTTTACCACAGGAATAGTAAAATACATGGAAAACAACCTCGATATAACGAAAGCGAACATATTTTAAAAGTCCCTTGGCCCTTCGGTATCAAGGTTCCAATGCACAAATACATGGATGATGTCACGGGAAACTTGTTTTCTTTATTTTGTTCAACATGGCGCCCGGTTTTGAAAATGTTTGTGAGATTACGGAAAGCCTAGAAAAAAGTTTAAAAGGAGCTATTTACAAAGATTAAAGATGGAAAAATGAAGACAAAAAGAGTTCTTGACAACTTGAGAATGCCCAAACTGAAAGAAATCTTCACAACAGTTGCCTTAGTGTATGAGGCAGGTATTTGCATCCGCTTTTTTTTCTGATCATTGTATAAAACAAATAAATTTCATGTTGAAGTGGCCTGTTCAGTAATAGATCACAGACGGCAACATGGAATCTATTAATTTTGTTAAACAGATCATGGAAAGTTGTTGTGAACTTGTTAAGTAAGCACTAACCTGAGATCAGGATGGCTTTCAATCCATTCCTTGGGTGTGTTCTCATTTGGTCGTCCACGTTTGTCCAGTTTACCAGAGGCGATCAGCTGCTTCTTTTGCAGAGCCTAAGAAATAAAACCAAACAAAATCGCATGGTTACCAACACCGAACCTCTTTCAAAGAAAGTTAAACTACTAAAAGGGACACTATAATTTGGTTAAATGTAATTTAACTAAGTTAACCACCACGAGCTTAGCGGTCAAGCGGTTCATAAGCTTAGCGGTCAGGCAGCTCACAAGCGTAGTGGTCAAGCGGTTCACAAGCATAGCGGTCAAGCGGTTCACAAGCTTAGCAGTTAAGCGGTCCACAAGTTTAGCGGTCCACAAGTTAAGCAGTCTAGCGGTCCACAAGCTTAGCGGTCTACAAGCTTAGCTGACAAGCGGCCCCACGAGCGTAGCAGGCATCCAGCGGTCAATCCCATAAGTGCAGGCTCACATGGTTTGTGGTAGCTTTGTACACGGCTAGGATCTGCGAGTTCTTCATCGAGCGTTTGTGCAGTGGTCTGTGAAGCGGTTCATTTAGCGTCTTCCCCCCCCCCCCCTCCCATCCCTATTTTTCTTCCTTCCACTGTTTGATCAGTGTGACGGGTGCCTGGAATGGGGGCTCATGGCTGGGTTGCGGGGATTTGCCAGCCATGGGGGCAGTTTTTCTATCTAGGGGCTGGCTGGCCACAGTGGAAGCCCCTGGGTATCCCGTGCACCCACCTTCCACTTAAGCGAGGCAGTTGGTTAAGGACAGGATATACAATGTATCTACCTTTGTAAAGAATGCTGGGTTTCGGCCACAACCAAAGATTTTGGATGCCAAACACTGCCACAGATGTTACTTTTACATATCTGGAACAGTTCATAACATCTTCAAGTAGGGTACAGCAACAAACTCTGGTCACCAGTTTGTCAACTGCGGGTAACTTTCAGGATTTGATCACCAAGATGGGGAATTAAGAAACATTCACGGCTCAAAAAAAGTCCCGTCCGGTCATCCGGGATTGGTATATTTTCTTGTTGGACAAGTAACTTTCAACCCTTTCACTGCCAGAGTGTTTGATGGAGTTTTGTAAGGTGACTCCAACTTTTGAGTCTGTGGACGAAATCTTATGATGTGACCATTCAAATGAAAGCTCTCTGCCTGCAATGTTACATGGTGCCATTTGTTCTTCAGAAATTTAAAATAAAATTTGGAAATTTGGTCGAAATTTGCTTTTGGCTAAATTTGGCAGTGGAAGTGTTAAAGCTCACTTGCCCAATGAGCAAGGAAGGGTCCAGGCAAGTCATGCTCCAACTAAATCATTACCAAAGACAAGGAAGTAGTTACCAAAGGCAAGCAAAATGACAGAGCTGCTTGCCCAAAGGACGTGCTGGAATTCAAGTTTTTTTTGAGCACCAACATTGGTGCCTAAATAAGGGTGTAATTTCATACCCTAGGTCTAGGAAATCTCAGCTCTGCCTTATTGTCTCTGATTTATATATTTGATTATAAAATATTACATCAGAACAATAATTATTCAAATTACGTCTTCATACCTTGGGTCCTAGGCCCCATTTTCTGGGGTATGTATCTCTTTCCATAATCACCCTCTTGATCTTTGCTACAACACCATGGTCACATGCCGCCATGACTGCTGTTGTCATAAGAGCAATTCCTAACAATCAAGAACACATTGTTAGAAACACTTTTCTACTAACTTGACTTTAAGACAAGTGGAATAAAATACTGACATCAGAACTGAGCTGATTATACTTTATTGCCTTCCAAGTCTAAATGGAACTGCATGTTTTTCATTTAAGAATTATTATTTTCAAAGATTACATCATAATGCTTTAAACACTATAAACAATGGAAAAACAGCAACAATGCCCAAGGTCAAACTGGATTTTGCACTCCATAGTTTTTATTTTTTAGGTACCTTGATATTTAATTCATTGCCTTTAAATTTAAGGAAACATTAATTCTAGAGTTTTCTTTAGGAAAGCCTTGAACGACTATTATATTGTAATTTAATAAATATTGTAGATTTAAACGATTATCAACTTAGTGCATGTCTGCTCTCATATATTTCTGTTAGTCTTATTTATTTTATTTATTATTATTAGTTATTAATAATCAATAGTCAGCAGGACCCTGTTGATAACTGTACTTGGTACCGAAGGATTATCCTGGATAAACAATCAATTATCGTTATTACTATTATTATTATTATTATTATCATTATAATTATTCTGTTTAAGAGAAAGTGTCATGGTTGTCTAATTAATCTTGTTAAAGATGCCGCTAACAAATGACTACTGGTTGACTGACCAATACCTAATTGTTGATCAAAATGATTTATCAATACTGGATTACTGACTCACTGTTTAATAATGCTGATGTACAGTGTACAACTTACTGCTTCGCTGACTGTATGATTTAATTGTTGGCTAACTGGCCAATGACTTATTAATCACTTTGAATAGTAACTGACTGACACTCACAGGGTGTTGATTAGACATCGGAGATCGCAGATTCCCTGTTTACTATGCAGATTTCTCCTGCTAATGTTCGGTGGCCTATGACTATTGTTTTTTTATTCAGACGTGGAGCCTCTTTCAGAATATTCTCCTGTATAAACCTTTCTCCTGCTACTAGAATTCTTAATGAAAACCCTGCACTCACCTAGAGCAATAGCTTCTCCTTTGGTTGTCATAATAACTATCTCTTCATTCATTTCTATCCCAGACTCGTATCTCAGGAGACCGGGGAGCATAAGCTTAGCCCCATAACAAATAGCATTCACCTAAAACACAAAAATTAAACATGGAAGATTAACACTAGTTAATCACAATAAAATTTAAAATCAAATCTGGGACCAGCCAGCAGTAGGGCCTGGAATTCAGAGTAAGTGAACCTCAACATATTATCTGTATAGCCTTTGGTTATTTCAGTGAGCAGAGGCATCACTTTATGCTTTGTCTTTTTAAAGCTAGCAACACAACTTAACAGAAAAATGTACACAGCTGATAATTACTGATCAGAAAACAACTTCTCACTTACAGCACTATCTTTTACAACCAAACGCTTGTGAGAGGTCAGCAAGGCTTCAAGTGGTTTGATACAGCGGCGGAGGTAGGACTCTGGAAAAAAAATATGTTACAAATGCATTGGTATGGTCATTCTGTATTTAAACACTACTAAACTGATATAAAAATAAAAATAAAAGAGGGTTTGAAAAAATAACCATAGTCTGAAAATGACGAAATGATTGTCGCAGTGAGTGAATTTATGCAATTGCGTAAAGAAGCCTGAAAAAAATTCAGGACTTCAACGGGGTTTGAACCCGTGACCTCGCAATTACCGGTGCGATGCTCTACCAACTGAGCTATGAAGCCACTTACGTTGGGAGCAGGTCAATTGTGGGTTCATATGTTCCAGTGAAATAAATGAGTGTTAATGATATATGAATTAATAAATCATATATGAACTGTGGAAATGAAATGAAAATGAAGAAATGATCGTCGCAGTGAATGCAATTTATGCAATTGCGTAAAGAAGCCTGAAAAAATTCAGGACTTCAACGGGGTTTGAACCTTACTTAATAACCAGTCTGTTATAATATTAAAAACTAAAGAAATAAATAAGCAAAACACATCCACACATGTAGTGATTTTTCATCCACTATCCTGATCGTAGTGGAATTTGGAAACATTGGTTTATGGGAAAGGGAAAAATCAAGGTGAACAGCAAAAAAATTAATGGAGCTTAGAAGGGAACCAACAGCAAACTCAACCCACAAATGGGGTTACCTTCGAAATTCAAACCAGAGCCACATTGGTGGGTCAGGTGGAGTGCTTTCACTACTTCACCACCCTTGCTCTCCAAGTAATCTACTATACATAATGTCATGTAATTAATAATGATAATAATAATAATAATAATAATAATAATAATAATAATAATAATAATAATAATAATAATAATAATAATAATAATAATAATAATAATTTAAGTAACTTTTTATTACCATCCTTGTAATTATCATACATCCACTGAGCATCAAGAATGTCATGCATGGTGGACATATTATCCTGAAAAAGAAAATAAGATGCATTAAGCCTGGTTCTCATACATGTATGCCACCAAAGAACCTGGGACATAGCCACTGATGCTGCCTGCGATACTGCTGCGGCATGTGAGGACATAATGCCACCGGCAAAAAGAAACATCACAGGTCTTTACCGCTGGCATGCCTGCGATGTTGAACTTGAGTCAACTTCACAGGCATGTCAGTGGTAAAGACGGACATGCCCTCTGTTGCTGACAACTTCTGTTCTCATATCGGAACAGTGTTGCAGGCAGTACCAGCAGCTATGTCGCAGGTAGCTCAGCGGAATATCAGAACCAGTCTCTATAAAAATATGGTGGTTGTACATATATGTTACTTTCACACATTAAGATGTCATGTTTTTGCAGAAAGGCTCATGTGGTATTTTAGTGGTGTTTATATAATGAATTTGCCATGTTTTCATAAGGCCCAACATGACCTACAAAATATGTAAGATATACATGTAAATGTACAGGCCACCAAGCACACTGATAGTTAAGGTGTGGTAAAATAGGCAACAAAAAATGTGCAACTTGCTTTGTGGCTTTGTTGCAAAATGAGTTGAATAGTGATGTTATGCGTTTTATGACCCATGAAAATAAACCTTGAAACCTAATTTTGTTGCTCAAGACAGGTTTGAACGTGGTTGGTAAAATGCACAACATCGCTTTTCAACCTGTTTTGCAGCAATGTTATAAAACAAGTTGCACGTTATTGGTAGCCCATTTTACTGTAGCTCTAAACAGGAAAGTTTCAATGAATCTGGTCCCCTTAATCTATTTACTAACAGAATGAATGAAAGACAACCCTCCAAGTTGCGACCATTTTAGTCGCCATGGCACCTAAAATTTTGGAACTGGCGACTTGATTTGGAGAATAGTCGCCAAGCTGGCGACCGTGAAGAATAGGTTCGGGTTGTGGCGTATAGAAACAGAAATGGTAATCACTTCTACTGAAATATGAAGAACATTTATTCTAGCTGATTTGAATTACATTACTTTTTTACTTTTCCGTTGAAAAACATGCTATATAATAAATTGAAAACTTAAAACAGTCCCAGAGCTAAGCGTTTTGAAAATGAACATCAATGAAACTTGACTTGCATTCGTTCCCCTAATCGCCTTCAGTCTGTTGCCTTGCACGTGACATTTTAACTTTTGACACGTGACAAATGGCACGCAATCGAAGTGCCTTGCTTGTTGACAGTGACGATTTCTTCGATATCTTAGGAATGCTTGTCTAGCCAAGTTCGGTGGTTTTTTAACTGGACTACATATTATAAATATTTTTGAATCAATTCTGAAACAATCTAATAACATGAAGAGGGAGAGCTAAATTGGTGCAAATTCAACACAGAACATTATGTGATAACCGTAACATGTGAACCGTGCTGCGAGTTGAATCGCGGTTTTGTAAACAAAAACGATAATTGTAAGCGAAACTAAACATCACAAAACTGACAGCTTATGGTTGTTGCAAAAAATGGTTTTTTTTAACACCTGTAGCGATGATAAAGGAAAAAGAAAATTTATTATTTCGTAAGCGGCATTTTTGTTTAGGTTCCTTTCAATTGATTGGGAAAAACATTTTTTCCCAGTACAACTCGTTGCGAAATATTTTCATGTGCGTGACGTTATCTCTATAAAGCAATGATTTGATTTAGAAAATTTGTCGATCTTCCTTTACTCTCCTGCCTTTGTCAGGCTTTCGTAATGTCTAGCGATATTAAAAACGCCCTTTTAAATCTCCAAAAATATTTGTTAGTTGGGGAAACAAGTTCATCATCAACAAAAGTCGCAAAAGATACGCGAAACAAATATCAGAAAAAAAAAAAAGGTCACCTATCAAGTTGCGACTGGGAAATTTTGAACACATTAACAGAGGATGAGTTAAGTTCTGCTCTCATATACCAACTGGGGATTATACAGAAGGATTGAAGGCCCTAAAGACAACTGGAAATGGTAATTGTCTTTACAATTCCGTTTCAGTATTGATTCAAGGAGATGAATCTGCAAACCTTATTCTCAGACTATCAGTAACTAATGCCTTGCACAATAAACAAGTAATTTATAGACAGTGCTACATTTTAAGTTAAACTTGCTAACTGCTTTTGTTAAGGACAATTTTGATATATTAATTTATTAATATAATTTGGCGCCTAAAAATTTCCCCTGGCGACTAAACCCAAAGAGCTGATCGCCAAATGGCCACTGAACAAAAATTTTAACTTTGAGGGTTGAAAGAGACTTGAAAGCCAAGGTTGATCTAACTTTTGAGTCTGTGGACAAAACCCTACAGTGTGATTATTCAAAAGAATGGCAGTACTTTCACACGGTACTATTCATTTTTGCAGCATTTTACAAAATGAAATAAATTTGGAATTTTGTAGAATTTTGACTTCAGCTTCTTTTAAAACCGCATCACTTACTTGGGGGCTTGGGTTTTTTTTCCCGAGCATTTCTCAGTTGTAATTAATATCTATTTCTAATTTCATCATGCTAATGGCATGGGTGGATGGTTGGCTTTGAGGTGTACACAACACTTTTTTATAGTGCTTGTGTGATCCAAGCAAGTTGGTGTATTGCTTTTCCTTAGTCCAGTGTACTCGTGAGATGATGTCCTAACCTGCGACCTGCTCGCTATGTGAGTCGCCCATAGCTCAGTGGTTAATGCGTCCTATCTGTATCTGGAAGGTTGTGGGTTCGATTCCAACTGGGGGCTCAGACTTTTTTTGCACCCATTATATTATTATTTTCTAAGTCATACTTAATCTCTATTTCTAATTTCAGCATGCTTGCATTGGGTGATTGGTTGACTTACATTCTCAGACTGAATTCCAGAGCGCACTCTCCTAAGTTCCTGCATGTGTGCGCCGATCCCCATTAACAAGCCAATGTGTACACAGAGGGTTCTGATATAAGTTCCTGCCTCACAACTAACCCAAAACACACCTGAAAAAAACAAGAAAACACCCACTTAGTGTGTTCAGTGGTCAGATGAGCTAGTTATGAACTGTCTGACAAAAACAGTGATCTGGTCACATCTGTCCTTCATAAAAAGAAAATTATTTGCAAGTCTCTGATCCGTAACTGTACTTCTTCTTTTGGAGCAGGTACTCATACTACTGCCAACTCTCATGCATTACAGCTGTGTGTGCGAATCTCATGCCTGTGGACTAGAGACAACGATCTCACACATCATGGACAATTTCTCATGCCCGACTCAGAAATCCGGACGACCTGTCCATACACACATATAATGAAAATTCAATTCAGTTTCCCCTAAACTATTTAATGAATATCATGAACTCGTTCGTAAATGATATCTTCAAGTGGATAGCTTCGGAAACATCCAAGCTGACTTCATACAACAATGTTGACTTGGGTCTTAACTGTATCAAAACACACTAAAATTTTTATTTTTTAATAACTTTGGAAGTCCTCAAAAGTTGTCGGAAAAAACTTTGGACATTTTCAACAAAGTCCAGAAGTCTTTGGAAAATCATTGGAAACATTACTTTGAAAGTCATTGGGACATTTTTGAAAATTCTGGTCATGAGAAGATGAAAATCTCAGGCATTTGACTCTGAAAAAGTTGGGAGGTATATATACTTACCAAGATGCCGCTCATCATCATAGTCAATAAGCTTGCTTTCATAAATTGTTCTTATCCTGAGTTGTCTCTTCACAGCAGAGATCAGTGGTGGCCTTTGGAATAAGGCTCCAGTGAGCATTTCTATTGTCTGAAAGAAAGAATTAGAAAGTTCACATTAATAAGCCTTCATTAAGAGACAAGCTAAGAAACCAGTTAAAATGACAAAATAATGCAGAAATGTACAAGCAGTTTCATGAGCAATGTGTGTTATTTGTTATAACAATCCTTTTACATGTACCTCATACCCTCTTTGAAAATTCATTATACTTTTACATGCAAGTTTTAATGCATGCTGTGTGTACTAACCTTTGCCAAATCTGCCACTTTATCAATGGCTTCATGGAGCCTGACAATACAAACATACTCTTTGCCTAAAATCACAAAACAAGAAGGGAAACATCACTACAGTACGTTGACAGTGTATACTTGCTATAAAGTGCAAAACCTCTCTATCCATGTGGCATGTCCGAGTATAACTCTACTGTACATGTACATGCGCTTACTCTGAACTGAAAAAAAATGCAAGTCCATTCCAGCGTTATCTCAAAATTTTGCATTCTCCACATGTCCAAACAGCAGAAGCCATAATTTAGCATCAAGAAAAAACTTCAGCATAGAACTCAACTTAAAAATAATATTTTAAGCTGTTTTGTTTTTTACTGGTAAACAGTGACCAGAAAAGGGGTTGACTTTGGCACAAATGGTGTTTTTTGACAAAATTTCCAGGAGTGAAATGGGTCAATCAAACATAACTGCATACATGTAGATGCATGTCAAAGAGAAAGAAAAGTAATGTGACCATTATTGTCTACCTGCACCCTGTTGAGATTTAACAAGTCTTGTTGCCCTCTCAATGCAGACAATCAGACAACCTGTCACTTTGGGATCAAGAGTTCCACTGTGTCCAGTTTTCTCCACTCGAAGAATCCTTCTGATCCAAGCCACAACCTGTCAGTGATTTTGTTACAAACAGTTATGGTGAGTCTTGGGACTCATCTTGTGAAAAATCATGAGTGCTCCTCGCCCAGAACCAATGAGTCCCAGTAAAAATAAAACCAAGTCTGAAATTAATAAGGCTTGCATATGGGCGTTTATGTAACCAGACAGAGACAGAAAGCCCTGTATTACAGTATACTGAAATTAAAATATAGTCCTTCTATTTTAAAGCACAACAAAGGCTGAAAGAAATTAAATATGCATTGTTAAACAACAGCCATAATAACTGCCACAGAAATTACACAAACAGGATATTTCTATGAATACACATGTTTAGATCAATTGATCAATCTTTGCATCCTATGGGACGCATACCATGAATTATTTTGTACCTTTTGGAATTTTTATGCATCAGGGACGCAGGATGCAGATAACAAAATCACTGAACTATTAAATTCTCTTAAAATACCAAACCAGGATTAGGAGAAAATTCAATCATACCTCGTGTGATGAAGGATTGGCTGGTTTGTCAAGATTTATAAATCCACTCCTAAAAATAAAAAAAAACACTGGTAAGGTGCTTGTGAAATACAAACAGTTCTCCAAGCTTCAATTTTTTCAAAGGAACCTTCTGGCAAACTAAAATTCAGTGTTCTCCCTAAATTCTAGCTCAACAGGTAAGGGACCATTCATGGCCGGTAAGGCTAAAAACTTCCTTGGGGGAAGAGGGGTAGTAGAGTGAGTGATATTGCTCTGCTCTGGCTGGGAAGTTTAGGAAGTAAGTTCTCTGAAACGTCATTCTCTCATTTTTAAGACCTATATTATGCAAATCGGCCATGGTCATCTTTAGACAACAATTTAAAACATTTAATTCCAATAATTAATTTTGACTCTGTCTTCAATGTTCTCTTTCCACAATGTGTGACCCACAAAAAGAAAAGCTGTGTACTTTAGCAATTTTCCATATATTCATTTATTTCCTTGAGAGAATTGGATCGGATTTATTAAAACTTTTTATTTAATTTTAGTAAACCTTCAAGTGGTTGCAGGCAGTAAGAAGTGTTGCTTCAGGCAGCAACTTTTACCGGTTAGCCCCTGATAACAAGAACACTGAAAATTATGGAATGATCCCCACACATAAAATGCAACAGTAGTGGGTAATCTGGCCCAGTATCTGCTCATCTTTGAAATAATCAAAATGGTGGTGTAATTATCATTCCATAATAATGACTTATCAACTCACGAAATATAATCTTTCAGATCCCTTTTCAAAGGCGAACATCCATTTGGAAGAGGTGTAAAGTGACCAGTTCTGACATTCAGCTTGTCATAGTTCTGTTAACAACAACAAAGTAAGGTAAAATTTTCATTATTTCAGAGCATTACTATAAACATTCAAAATCCCAAAACAAGTTTACCACCAGTTGCATCTAAGCGTGGACATGAGACAAGAAAACATGTTCTAACAATGTGCTGCCAAACATTTAAAGTTTGACAGTCATTAAAGCAAAAGGTCACGCCAAAGGCAAGTTGTTTATATGTTTTTGATCAGTGCGTTCTACTCATATTTCATTTTTATCAACTTTCAGGCACATTTATTGCTCAGAAAAAGCACACTTGCTTCCAGAAATAATACTTAATGTCTACAAATTCTTGCAAAGAATATTTTGTTGAGCGAACAACAAATTAAGTCAACAACAGTCGCCTGCTCTAAACTTTGAATGCTTGGCGGCAAAACGTGTCATGTTTGCATCCAATTAGAACTATTGTTTCTTCCTCACATGTTCAGGCCTAGATGCAACCAACAGTATGTTTGAGAACTTTGAGCAATGACCAAGTTCGGTTAGAATTCTACATCACCATTACCGTGTTCGGGGATCACAAGAGCAAGAATGTGAATGAATCCCCTTCTGACTCTATGAATCGGTATAATGATATTATTAATATCAAGCTTAACTTCTAGTTAAGTCTTGTTTAATTTTTTAAGCAAAGAGTAAAATGCTGTCTTAGGAAATCTTTGTTTTTCAAAACAAGAACCCCAACCCCACAGTACAGTGCAGTTGATATTATTGCAATAATTTGCTGGTATTCACATAACATCATCAAAATTCAAACTAGGGAATTGTTAATGATCCTCCTGAGTTTTAAATTCATGACGTATTAGAGCAACTAAAAACTTAAATTCAGACAACTGTTCACTTCAAAAGGGTGCTTTGTTTTGTGATAATGATATAGTACTCTTGAATTTCTGTGCTTTTGCATTATGCAGCATTTATATGGTGGCCAAGAAGGGTGTCATGTAGGTTTAAAAAGTGACCTGTTCGGGGGGATGTGTTTTCAGCAATAAAATTTTAAACTGAGCTCCTGAAAGTAGATTATACAGATAAAGTAACAATGTTGAACACCAATGATGTGATGATGGTTCACCTTTAATAAGAGAGGCCACTTTGATGTGTCCAACACTTCAGTCTTGGAGGTCGGCTTTAAATGAAAATCTTCTTCATGCTGCGTCTCCTGCGAGTAATGTGACAAAAATATTATCTTTTTATCTTCAGGCACTTTCCATTTGTCAGAACTGAGTGGCCAGACCATCACTGTTGTATTGGGAATTTCACTTTTAATAAAAAATATCCAGTCATATCAGTCAAATCCTAATAGTTTGTATGAAGGAGATTTTTTCAGCAAAATCTTTTGGAAAAAGCCCATTTCTTTGTCAAAATGACTTGCCCAGCCATGGTCCAGCTGGCCAGTTCTGACTTTTAGAAACTGCCCTTAGTTTTCAAGGTTGACAGTTAATGTTCACACTTGCGCCGATAACCAAAGCTGTGCTCTAAGGAAAATATTGACGAGAGCCTAGTGCTCTGAAACTGTTAAATCTAGGTTACCCAGCATAATTATCATTTGTATGAAAAAACCTAATATTTCCTAGTCTCCCGAGAGTGAAAGTTAGGCATCAGGGACCATAGGGCTCTGCTAGGACACAGCCCGATATAAAGCTTCTGGGTTTTCATTTAGACCTCTCTTTAAGACAACTGCATTGATTTAACACACTAAATTTGTTGATTGTCACCGTGTTCATTGACTATGCTGGGACCAATGACTCTAACATTAGGCCCTGTTTGCACTGCGACAAAAAATAGAGTAGGGCATTTTTGTAATTGGTTCATTTTTGGAACCATGCTTGCACCTCAGACCCGCAAAATGTTTGTGTGACCAGAAATTCTTGTTATATAAGATGACCTGACAAAGGATACTTGTCAAGGAACAAGAGATTTTGTCACCTGACAAAACATTGTAGCCTTCCAAAGCTAATGGATGGCTTCTTTGAAGTCTGGCGACAGCTGAGAAACTTTTGGTGGGTGAAAAATATTGCTTGCACTAGAAATTGCTTCCCGCTGACTGATTTTTTCACAGAGCAAACAGAATTTTCCATTGTGCACACAAGCCTAATACTCTTAGGTGCAACACGTCGCCATGGCAAATCCGCGAAATCACTCTGTGTGTGCAAGTTAGGTGATAAGTCACTGAGACAAGTTCCACCACATGTTATAGTGACAAATCGCTTCGTGTGTTCTGGAGAATTTTAGTGGAAATCTTTGACTTAGCAACCGAATTTTGTCGCTGCAACAAGTTGCACAAATTAAGTCTGATATAATTTTGTGCGACATGTTGTGACATTAGGGGGTGACAACAAAATTCTGTTGCAGACACAAAGCTTTTCACGAAAATCCTTCAGTACACACAAATTGATTTGAGACGTGTTGCTGCAACTTGTTGCCTAGTGTGTTCATGAGCAGTGCTCAAGATCATACTATGCACTTTACACAACCACAACAGTTACTGCTGGTTTGCAGCTGATTACAAGGCCACCATGTTGGATGATAAGGACAAAAACGATCTCCTGCAGGGGACTTAAATCCTTTTTTCAAGCAAATTCTGCAAAATAAAATTCATTGACCTCCAACACGACCGCCTCGTCACAACGTTGCAAACCAAGATCGGAGAATAATCCCGTTTTATTTGTCGAGAAACAATTATTGATGTAACCAAAATCAGACAAGCAGTGAACAAGTTAATTTTATATCGACTAATCTACCAATTATAATGATGTGCAACGCCAGTTTAGCGATACAACTGAGCAGCTACTTAAAGATAATTAGCAGAGAATATATCTGCAAATTAAGCTTATGTGCGAGGAAAGTGGCAGACCAACTCACCCCCACATGGTTCGAAGAGTCGACATCAACCGCCTCGCTAATGACCTTCTTTTCTTTCTTTGAAGAACCTGTACGATCGATACGAAACGATCGTCAGTAGAAATGCGTTAAGTATGACTAGCTTCTTCCAAAGGACGAGCTACACTACAAAACAACTCATTTCACAGCCTATTGTATCCAGATTGTTTTGTAAGCGCGCTGCACATGCAAACATTACCTATGTCCTCTTCAGATTTACGCTTGTCCTTTTTGTGCTTCTTGCGCGGCACAGCTTCTGCAAGAAAATAATTCAATAAACAAAACGGCCTTAAATGCGTGAGCAAGATGCCTTTCTTTGTTGCACCAAATTACAGAAAATCAAAGTGATCAACGCACTCACCAGCGTCCGCCATGTTTCCACGTGCCCAAGTTGTCCAAATACGCATGCGCGGCTTCTTAACTGGGCAGCCTGTGCAGCCCAGTTCATACCTTCGATCTTTTCTCCTGTGTGGAGGGAGTGGGGTATTACTGGAAATTTGTGGTAGGGATGTGCCGTCTGACTTTCTAAATCCTTACCCTAGACTTTATTTAAGACCAATATCTATGAGGCCAATGTAAGGAAGTACCCGCTGGCATATTTGGTTCACAAAATGAACGCTATCAATTATTAACTGAGCAATCCGGGGGCGTATCCCTGGGAAGTAGTGGTGGGATGTGTTGTTCGACTTTCCAAATCCTGACTTTAGATCTTATTTCAGATCAATGGGTGCGCGCCTCTGAGATGATCCGGATCAGGATGAGTGATCCGAGATCACTCGGATCATGGTAGATCAAAGGAACCGATGAATCCACTCTGAATAAGGATTCTTCGGATCATTTGATCTGCCATAATCCGAGTGATCTCGGATCACTAATCCTCATCCAGATCATCCCAAAGAAACGCACCCAATACCAGGAGGCTGTCAATACTTATAAGGCAAATTTAAGGGAGTAGTCCCCCGGGGATTTTCGTTCATGACGATAAACACAATCAAATGTTAACTTGGTAATGATAAAGGTAGCCATTAAATGAAGATGTTTTTGAAGCTAGCGTATTGTGCTTTTTCATCGTCTCCTTCAAAAGATGCTACGATGAGTAACTTTTGGGGTTTTTGTTCGATTTTGGTTGAAGTTTAAACCTTTTGAGGAGTCTTTTCCCTTCCAAAACGTGATTGCAAATCTCTCTCTGTGTGTAGCTAACTAGCTGTGTGTGTGGGTACATAAATTGAATAAAGACGTCTCTCAAGTTATCATTGGCACTTTTTTTTTCAGTGCCTTTTTCAAAAGATGGTAGGATGAGTAGTAGTTACTGGTAGTTAGTGGTAGTTACTAGCGGAGCTCCACACGTGCGGATAGCGCGCTTGAGCGGAGCCCCATAGCTAAATAAATACGGAAACCTATGGGTCCGAGAAAATTTGGTTATGACGTCAGCGTATGCCCGAAAGACCGTCCGTACAGACTCTGGGAGAGGGGAAGGGAGTACGGAGTCAGCCCAACTAGGGGAGGAGTATATGTTTGCTAGTGCTACATTTTTTTCGGCGGGAAACTTCCTGGTAGTTACTGGTAGTTACTAGTGGTTACTAATAGCTACTGGTAGTTATTAGCAGTTGGTGGTAACCACTGGTAGTTACTAGTAGTTACTAGAGGTTGGTGGTAGTTACTGCCAGTTACTAGTAGTTACTGGTAGTTACTCTGGGTAGTTACTTGTAGGTACTGGTGGTAATAAGTAGGTAATACAGTCGAACTTCTCAGTACGGACACCTCTCTATTACGGACAGTTTCAATGCCCCGACAAAATTCTCATTTATTTTCTTTAAAAAACCTCTATAATACGGACTCTCTCTAATATGGACAACGGACACTAGATCTCGGCCACAGAGAGTAAATTCATATAAACGTAACCTCTTTAATTACGACAACGCGGTGATCAGGTGAATCCCGACTGCCCATCAGGTGAATCCGCACAGGGTGAATCCCGTGTAGTCTGGCTGTTGAGCTATGCAAAGTGATATAAAGCCCAGCCGCTATACTGCCAAACAACAATTTGCTAGAGGTGAACAGAGGAACATTTTGATTTTTGAAGGCTTCAATAACCACAGATAGCACAAAGATCTTTTCTATTACATTTTGTTCTCTAGTGACTGTTTACTGCACCTGCAAGATAGCGAAAGACGCTTTCAGGATTGTGCTTTACGTTACAACTTTTTACATGCAGCATTGCGCTGTAGCTTGTTTCGTTTTGCGCGCGAATGGGGCGAGTCAAGAAGCACCTGCCCATACCCTACCGGTTGCGACCTGAATAGATACCTTACGCGCTGGACACCCATGTTTATTACACAACGCTATACTCTATACCGCGCTTTTCAAAATTTATGCGAATTTATTGGGCACATTTTTGAGAAAAATGGGGAAATCAGAGTAAGGAAAAGAGTTGAATACAGGGTTTAGCACCGAAGTACAGTGTTCAGGGTTAAGCACTGTTTTAAAAACGGATAGCTTTCAATAATGTAGTGATCAATGCCATGTAAAGTACGTTGAAGTTAACCGGTGTCGGCCCTTGACGGTGTAGTAGATACGGAAGTGGATTATACATCCAAAAACGCGGGTTTAAGACCACATACTAACTACCGTTTTCTTCTGTTTTCTTTCTTCTCTTATTGACTACTTTAAGCTATGACTCCTATCATGTATTTTGAGTGAATTTGGGGTTTTCCGTTACCGTCACTATTTCCAGGGGCACCCAATGGATATGTTCCTCATGCTGGCTGGGAGATTTGGAAGAATTGATGTCCTTGGAAGGAAAGGTTTCCTTGGAAATAGAAAATTCAGGTAGTCTGAGGAGATTTGATGTCTAGATTACTGTTATTAGTGTTATTTGTCAGAAACCTCCCTCCCCCCAACTGCCCAACTGAAGGGCTGAACTTCGCCCCTAAGGCCACACCCAAAGTGGCCAGTAATGTCTGGACGTACGTTTGCTGGGAAACTTCCCAGTAAGTCAGGTTGCAGGTTGTAGGTGCTCCTTGCTGGCTGGGAACTCTTCCATCAGTCTTGCTGGGAGTGAGGAACAGATAAATTTTCCCAGCAATCTCCCAAAATTCATTTGATTTCATTTCCGCAGTTCAGATATGATTTATTTCTTATATCATTAACATTATTATTATTTACATTTTCGCGTCGTTTGACTTCAGAGGCCCGTTTGTCAAAAGTTCCGATAACCTTTCGGGCCCGAAAAGTTGTTTTATGTTAGCATTCAAGATCAGAGTTTCAATAATTCTGAATTGACACAATATCGAAACTATCAATTGTCGAAGCAAAATTGATCGGTTTAAATTTGTGAGCTAGGAACTGTGGTACTGTTCAGCTGCTTTTGATTTCAAAATTTGCCTTCGCACCTGAAAAGTTACCGGGCCTTTCGAGAAACGGGCTCCAGGGTTGCAAAATACTAAAACTTATGATGACATCAAAATAAGGCGAAAACGGCTCGGCTGTGTCATTTTTCCGTCAAAGCTCAGCCGCAATTATAGCTACGACTAACGTATTGTCAGTCATCTTTTCTCAAACTTGGTGCTCTTCAAGGTAGCAAAGCATGATCGTTTTTTGGTCACTTTTCGACAACAGACGAGTTAAACTTTAAAAAGTTACCCAATTTTTTTCAAGTTGTAATCCGTTTATATCATGGGCATCAACAAACTTTTATGGTTGAGGTAAAGTAACAGGATCATTTAAAATAAAACTGAACCCTTATTTTTGGGGAATTCTTTAATTCCTGCTCACTTAAGTACAAAATTTTAAAAATCACCGTCCACTCTAAAGACTCTCTTTTGCAGTCCCCTCCCACCTAAGATGAACTCAGCCCTCCAACATGAACCTCTTCCCCTCTACAACATGCGATTGACCTGCACGCATCCAAACTTCTTATTTCATTGGTCCTTATAACCTGCACTACCTATTGTTTTCAGGGATAGGGGCATTGTTATGTCACCATCCCTATTGTTTTCCCAGGTCGGTCCCCAAGATGAACCTTCCCCTTCCAACATCAACTTCCCTCTCCAACATGAACCTCCCCCCTCGAACATAAACCATCCCCTGACCAAAAAACGTAAATCGACGCAGTCCCCAATATGTAATATGGGTGTGGCTCAGGACATTGTACAAAGTCTTACATGACGTACGCGAAATGATCGTCTCAGTGATAAAATACTTACAAAAATGTCTTGTCAACATTTTTAAAATATGTTTTGACTTGGAGACACTGAAACCAGCCTTGGAAATTAAGAATTATTAAACTCTATTTTATTTCCTTTCTTGGTATATAACACCATCCATCTGTGCAAAATTTTACAAGAGTTCGGTGATAAAACCAGCAGGCATTTGACGAAATCTTTCAGCAGCTCCTGATGGTTGTGTCTTGATGGGGATCAATTTGGGCGATGTCTCAAATGCTAACTGTGCTAACTCGACTGCATTATTTTAAGGTGCTAAAGGGAGGAAAAGAGAAGAAGAAGTCAGTGGCAACAACAAACTTATATCTTATAGAGCGATTTTCGTATGACCTTGAAAAATAGTTTCGGTAAGTGTTCGTTACATGTTTTATCAGCCAATGGATGAAAAGATCAAAACATGACCTCTTCGTTTTCTTGACAAAGAAAACCCTAATATGGAGAAGGCATTGTTCAGTTGGCCAATCGTGTTGCAGTATGACGTCAAAGCGAAGCATCGAATGATTTCTAGAAAGTCCTTGGGTATGAAGTTTTTTCGCCCGAGCGTTTGCTTAGCCAACCAAAAGCCACGTGCATTTGTATCTGTTTCATAAACCAATCAAATTGCTCCATTTCCGTTCGTTTGTTGTTTCTGTCTGGTTCGCGCGTTTTCATTTCAAGGTCATACGAAAATCGCTCTATTTCATGTCAGTAACAAACTCTTTTTTCAAGCCCTAACTTACTTTCACCTTAAAACTACCAGCAGCGATAAAGACCTTAACAAGCCCGGTTCTTTGTCATAACAGCAAATTTCAGGACAATTGCAGAAGACGTCATCTTACTGCAACTACCACAATCCTTCAGTTTGTTGTTCTCCTGTGTAAACTACTTACTTACTTACTTAATTATGGACACACCAATTTTTTTTCTTGGGGCGGGGGGGGGAGTAAACTACGTGCATTATGGTCTATGTGAAAATGGCGAATAGCTGAATACAGCAGGATACCTTACAATGTTTTGGTATTCTTTAAACAGCTTCATTATCACCGACTGTCACTTCGTGAACCGCTTCCCTGAACAAATATCTTATTTGCAGCATCTTTTCCTCGTTACAACACGGATCGTAAAATCCACTTAAATCACTCTGAAAGAGACAAACAAAACATCGAAAACAGGTGTTACAGAAAAGACTTTCAGTTCAATTAATTATATTAGCCAATCACATCAAACAAAGAAAATACGTTAGGCCAATTAGAGGTTACAGAAAAAAAAAACAATGAAAAAACCTTTGGGATCTGGCTGAATCTATGAAAAACGCAGGAAACGTGGGAACAAGCCATGATTAGTTCTAGTTTGATCTAATTGGCTTGAAAAGTGACACGATTTGGCACGACCAATCATAAAGTGGAGAGGTGCCAAAAATAACAAATAAAAGAGTGCTTTAAAATTTATAAACTTGCCAAGTTTGAAAGTAGTAGGTTGAAGGCGAGCATTGATATAACTCCCTAAAGTTCCGAAATTTCACAGCCCTCATACAAACCCATCATACAAACATTTGTAAAATTTTACGACTCTGCCGAGCTACAAGTATATCTTGGTTCTATTCTGACAAATCACTCTCAAACTTGGCAATTTTACTTTTTAGGTTTCCTTTTTCAGCGGTGGCGACGGATTTTCGCTAACTAGGCCATGTAAAAAATTTTCACAAAACCGTGAAAGGCTCTATTGTCACACCTTGCGACTGTCTAATCATAGCGCGTAACTTTCTCGACCAATCAGAAACAATCAAAACCGTGACGTTTAGCATAAACTTTCCCGCGCTGGGCGACGGCTTTCGCACCTTTGAAGACTCAGTGAGGAAGAGTCGTGAATCTTTAACTTGAACCGTAATACCGATCACTTTACTGGGACCTCGACGAGCGTCCTGTGAACTTTAAGTACAAAAAAGAAAAAGTTTGTAAGAGTTTTAAGATGCAATACGATACAGTCCGTGAATCGTTGGTTTTGTGTCTTACCTTTCTCCCATGGATACTAAATGACCATACCATGCATTCACTACGATTAAGCCTAAAAAGCAACAAACAGACTTCAGGTTTACTCAACAGGGTCGTAAGCACGATAAAGACAAAATAGCTATTAGATTTCTTAAAAAAATTTATTAACTCTTCAGATTCATGCTCAACCATAGACCAAAACATTCCACTTCTAAAAAATTAGCAATGGAAAGATGCAGTGATCAGACAACGAAAGGAAAAAAGAAAATTAATATTATAGGAAACCAAAGGTTTGTGAAATGCAAGTAATAATCTATCCTGAGAAAACAGCAGACATTTCGCGACCCTACCACTAGTTTTCCCGCGAAATGACGTCTGAGAAACAAGTGCAGAAATTCCATGCTAATGACGCGTCTCTACCCGGATCTATAGTGTTTCTGATTGGTCGTGCTTCGAGGGAAATTTGCTTCAGCCAATCAGAAACACTACCGAGAAATGGATAGTGATGCGTCATCAGTATGGAATTTCTGCGTTTGTATCTCAGACGTCATTTCACGGAGAAAGTAGTTGTGGCGTCGCTAAATGTCGGCTCTTTTCTTAGCCTAGTTTTATTTACCACACCAAAACTAGCTCACGTGTGATGAAAACTCAGCTATGGTCAGACATACATAACAGGCTTTAAGTGACCATTAACTATAAATCTTTGACGATGAATTTAAATACTGGGGGCAGGGAAGCGCTTAAATCTAGGGGTAAGGGGACTAGGAAGAAGCCCTCCTGGGGAAGACAAGAATCGAGTGGTACCAGGGGTAGCCACCCTGGACAGGAGTCCTGATCAGTCTCCGGGGGTGAGGCCCATATCCCCCAGTCACTAGGAACTAGGGCTGGCCCTCCTGGGTGGAGTACAGACCAGGTGGAACTAGGGATCACCCTGGAGTGGATAATAAACACAGGGTACCCTCCAGCGTCAGTGACTGATATCTTGGAGACTGGGTAGATCTAAGAGAAATACATAATGTACGGACCCGTGAAACGATTGAAGAACAATACATACTTTATAGTGCCCTTAAATTCCTTGTCCTTCTCTATTTTTCTTGTCTATGAACCTTATACAAACGAAGTTGGAATTCCAAGCTATAACTGAAAAAGAAAAAGAAAAAAAGAAATACAAAAATATCATGATTAGATTGCAAACCAGTAAAACCAAGTACAGCTGGTAAAATAATGCATTATTATCGTGTAATTATACAGAAATAACTCAAATATGACAAGCTAAATAAATCTGAATTCAAGTGGTTGAAATTCCCCCATTCTGAATAAAAATGTTTGGAGTTAAAACATTTTGAATTGAAATGTTTAGATTGACGACATTCGGAATTCAAATGTTTGGAGTTAGGACATTCGGTAGTCAAACCTTTGGAGTGATGACATTCGGAATTCAAATGTTTAGAGTGATGACATTCGGTATTCAAATGTTTGGAGTGACGACATTCGGTAGTCAAACGTTTGGAGTGATGACATTCGGAATTCAAATGTTTGGAGTAATGACATTCGGCAGTCAAATGTTTGGAGTAATGACTTTCGGAATTCAAATGTATGTAGAGAGGTTTTTCTCTGGGTACTCCAGCTTTCCCTCTCCCAGAAAACCAACATTTCCAAGTTCCAATTCGCCAAGTAATCAGGTAGACGAAGAACTACTTTGTGGACGTGCTACCTCCAGATCATTATTTTCTTTTTTATTCAAATATTTGGAGTGACGACATTCGGTATTCAAATGGTTGGAGTGACGACATTCGGTATTCAAATGTTTGTAGTGATGACATTCGGTATTCAATTGTTTGGAGTGACGACATTCGGTATTGAAATGTTCCAAGTGATGACATTCGGAATTCAAATGTTGCAAGTGATGACATTCGGTATTCAAATGTTTGTAATAATGACATTCGGAATTCAAATGTTTGGAGCGATGACATTGGTATTCAAATGCTTGTAGTGATGACATT
This sequence comes from Porites lutea, assembly GCF_958299795.1. NCBI lineage: Eukaryota > Metazoa > Cnidaria > Anthozoa > Scleractinia > Poritidae > Porites > Porites lutea. The sequence goes on along the minus strand of NC_133210.1, from coordinate 26,674,632 downwards.
CGGTATTCAAATGTTTGGAGTGACGACAGAATCAAACGTTTGGAGGGTCAGGTCAGGTGTGCCTTGCCTGCTACCGGTTAACCATGTAACTCGGTACAACCTGCGTCATAGGCTTCGGCCTGGATAAAAAGGGTAAAATTGGGTATCCTGACAGAAAGATACAAGATCTCTCTTAAGGTCTATGTCTGAAAGGAAAACATCCGAATTCCAATGCTTATAAGGATAGGGCCAGAATTCCAGTATTTCGAAGGATAAGATCAGAATTCAAATGTTTGGAGGGATAAGATCAGAATTACAATCTTTAAAAAGGACAGGGAAAGAATTCTAATGTTTGGAAGGATAATATAAGAATTGAAATTTCTGGAGGGTTTAGATCAGAATGCTAATGTTTGCAAGGATAAGATCAGAAATCCAATGTTCGAAAGGGTAAGGTCAGAATTCCAACGTATATAAATATAGGCACAGAATTCCGATGTTTGAAAGGATACGGCCGGAATGCCAATGTTTAAAAGCAAAGAGCCGGAATTTTAATGTTAACAAAAATAGGGCCAGAATTCAAATGTTCGAAAGGATAGGTCCCGAATACCAATGTTTAAAAGGAATGGATTGGAATTCAAATCTTTGAAAGGATAGGGCCAGAATTCCAATGTTTGAAAAGAGAGTGCAGGAATTCCAATGTCCAAAAGGATGGGGCCGGAATTCCATGCAATGTTTTAAAGGATAGGACTACAATTCCAATGTTTGAAAGGATAGGGCAGAATATCCAGTGTTCAAAGGGAAAGGGCAAGAATTCCAATGTTTGAATGGATAGCGATGGAATTCCAGTGTTTACAAAAATAAGGCCAGAATTACAAAGTTTCAAAGGATAGGGCCGGAATTCCAATGTTTATAAAAAAATATGCCCAGAATTCCAATGTTAATAAAAATAGGGTCAGAATTCGAATACACGAATTAAAAACGATTATCAAAATAGGGCCAGAAGTCCAATGTTTGAAAGAAGAGGGCCAAAATTCCAGTGTTTGAAAGAAAAGGGCCGGAATACCAATGTTAGAAAGAGGAAAGTGGTGAAAACCAATAATTGAAAGGAATGAATTGCAATTGAAATGTTTCAAAGGATAGGACCCGAATACCAAGGTAAAAAAACGATCAGACCGGAATAACAATATTAGAAAGGATAGAGCTGGAATAAAAATGTTACAAATGATACAGACGGAATTCCAGTGTTTGAAAAGATAAGGTAGGAATTCCAATGGTTAAAAAGATAGGGCCGCAATTCCACTGTTAAAAAGGATAGGGCAGGAATTCCAATGGTTAAAAGGATAGCGCCGGAATTCCAATGTAAGAAAGAATAGGGCCGGAATTCCAGTGTCAGAAAGGATAGGGCCAGAATTCCAATGTAAGAAAGGATAGGGCCTGAATTCCAAAGTTAGAAAGGATTGGGCCGGAATTCCAATGTTAGAAAGGATAGGGCCAGAATTCCAGTGTAAGAAAGGATAGGGCCGGAATTCCAATGTTAGAAAGTATAGGGCCGGAATTCTAATGTAAGAAAGAATAGGGCCGGAATTCAAGTGTTTAAAAGGATAGGGCCGGAATTCTAATGTTAGAAAGGATAGGGCCGGAATTCCATTGTTAAAGAGGATAGGGCCGAAATTCCAGTGTTTGAAAGGATAGGGCCGGAATTGCAATGTTACAGAGAATAGGGCCGGAATTCCAATGTAAGAAAGAATAGGGCCGAAATTCCATTCTTTGAAAGGATAGGGCCGGCATTCCAATGTTAAAAACGATAGAGACGGATTTTCCAAAGTTAAAAAGGATAGGGCCGGAATTCCAGTGTTTGAAAGGATAGGGCCTGAATTCCAGTGTTTGAAAGGATAGGGCCAGAATTCCAATGTTTGAAAGGATAGGGCCGGAATTCCAGTGTTTGAAATAATAGGGCCTGAACTCCAATGTTAAAAATGATAGGGCCGGAATTCCAATGTTTGAAAGAATAAGGCCTGAATTCCAGTGTGTGAAATAATAGGGCCGGAATTTTAATGTTAGAAACGTTAGGGCACGAATTCCAATCCTTGAGAGGATAGGGCCTGAACTTCAATGTTAAAAAGGATAGGGCCGGAATTCCAGTGTTAGAAAGGAGAGGGCCTGAATTCCAATGTTAAAAATGATAGGGCCGGAATTCCAGTGTTTAAAAGATTAGGGCTGGAATTCCAGTGTTAGAAAGGAAAGGGCAGGAATTCCAGTGTTAGAAAGGATAGGGGCGGATGTCCAGTGGTAGAAAGGATAGGGGCGGAATTGGAATGTTAAAAAGGATAGGGCCGGAATTCCACTGTTTGAAAGGATATGGCCTGAATTCCAATGTTAAAAAGGATAGGGCTGGAATTCCACTGTTTGAAAGGATAGGGCTAGAATTCCAATGTTAAAAATGGTAGGGCCGGAAACCCACTGTTTGAAAGGATAGGGCCGGAATTCCAGTGTTAGAAATAATAGGACCGGAATTCCAGTGTTTGAAACGACAGGGCCGGAATTCCAGTGTTACAAAGAATAGGGCCGGAATTCCAATGTTAAAGCGTAGGGCCGGAATTTCAGTGGTTGAAAGGATAGGGCCGGAATTGCAGTGTTTGTAAGGATAGGGCTAAAATTCCAATGTTACAAAGAATAAGGCAGGAATTCCAGTGTTTCAAAGGATAGGGCCGGAATTGCAGTTTTTGAAAGGATAGGGCTAGAATTCCAATGTTAAAAACAATAGGGCCGGAATTCCAATGTTAAAAAAAAATAGGGCCGAAATTCCAGAGTTTGAAAGGATAAGGCCAGAATTCCAATGTTAGAAAGGACAGGGCCGGAATTGCAGTGTTTGAAAGGATAGGGCTAGAATTCCAACGTTACAAAGCATAGGGCCGAAATTCCAATGTTAGAAAGGATAGGGTCGGAATTCCAGTGTTTGAAAGGATAGGGCCTGAATTGCAATGTTAAAAAGGATAGGGCAGGATTACGAAAGTTAAAAAGGATAGGGCCGGAATTCCAAGGGTCGAAAGGATAGGGCCGGAACTCCAGTGATAGAAAGGATAGGGCCAGAATTCCATTGTTTGAAAGGATGGAGCCGGAATTCCAGTGTTAAAAAGGGATAGAGCTGGATTTTCCAAAGTTAAAAAGGATAGGGCCGGAATTCCAGTGTTTGAAAGGATAGAGCCGGAAATCCTATGTTAAAAAGGATAGGGCCGGAATTCCACTGTTAAAAAGGATAGAGCCGGATTTTCCAAAGTTAAAAAGGATAGGGCTGGAAGTCCAGTGTTTGAAAGCATAAGGCCGGAATTCCAATGTTAAAAGGGATAGAACCGGAATTCCAATGTTAGAAATGATAGGGCCTGAATTCCAGTGTTTAAACGGATAGGGAAATATATACAGTGTTTGAAAGGATAAGGCCGGAATTTCCACGTTAACAGGGATAGGGCCGGAATTCCAGTGTTTGAAAGGAAAAGGCCGGAATTACAATATTAAAAAGAATAGGACCGGAATTCCACTGTTTGAAAGGATAGGGCCGGAATTCCAATGTTAGAAATGATAGGGCCGGAATCCCAATGTTGAAAACGATAGGGCCGGATTTCCAAAGTTAAAAAGGATAGGGTCGAAATTCCAGTGTTTGAAAGGATACACCCAGAATTCCAATGTTAAAAATGATAGGGCCGGAATTCCACTGTTTGAAAGGATAGCGCCGGAATTCCAATGTTAGAAAGCATAGGGCCGGAATTCCAGTGTTTGAAAGGATAGGGCCGGGATTTCAGTGTTACAAAGAGTAGGGCCGCAATTCCAATGTTAAAAAGGGTAGGGCCGGAATTCCAGTGGTTAAAGGATAGGGCCGGAATTGCAGTGTTTGAAAGGATAGGGCTAGAATTCCAATGTTAAAAACAATAGGGCCGGAATTCCAGTGTTAGAAAGGATAGGGCCGGAATTCCAATGTTACAAAGGATAAGGCCGGAATTGCAGTGTTTGAAAGGATAGGGCTAGAATTCCAATGTTACAAAGAATAGGGCCCGAATTCCAATGTTAAAAAAGATAGGGCCGGAATTCCAGTGTTTGAAAGGATAGGGCTAGAATTCGAATGTTACAAAGAATAGGGCCGGAATTCCAATGTTAAAAAAGATAGGGCCGGAATTCCAGTGTTTGAAAGGATAGGGCAGGAATTCCAATGTTAAAAAGGATAGGGCCGGAATTCCAGTGTTACAAAGAATAGGGCCGGAATTCCAATGTTAAAAAGGATAGGGCCGGAATTCCAGTGGTTGAAAGGATAGGGCCGGAATTGCAGTGTTTGAAAGGATAGGGCTAGAATTCCAATGTTACAAACAATAGGGCCGGAATTCCAGTGTTAGAAAGGATAGGGTCGGAATTCCAATGTTAGAAAGGATAGGGTCGGAATTCCAATGTTAGAAAGGATAGGGCCGGACTTCTAGTGTTTGAAAGGATAGGGCCGGAATTGCAATGTTAAAAAGGACAGGGCCGGATTACGAAAGCTAAAAAAGGTTAGGGCAGGATAACGAAAGTTAAAAAGGATAGGGCCGGAATTCCAAGGGTCGAAAGGATAGGGCCAGGACTCCAGTGATAGAAAGGATAGGGCCAGAATTCCATTGTTTGAAAGGATAGAGCCGGAATTCCAGTGTTAAAAAAGGATAGAGCCGGATGTTTCAAAGTTAAAAAGGATAGGGCCGAAATTCCAGTGTTTGAAAGGATAGGGCCAGAATTCCAATGTTAAAAAGGATAGGGCCGGAATTCCACTGTTAAAAAGGATAGAGCCGGATTTTCCAAAGTTAAAAAAAATAGGGCCGGAATTCCAGTTATTGAAAGGATAGGGCCTGAATTCCAATGTTAAAAAGGATAGGGCCGTTATTCCAGTGTTTCAAAGGATAGGGCCTGAATTCCAATGTTAAAAAGGATAAGGCCGGAATTCCAATGTTGAAAAGGATAGAACCGGAATTCCAATGTAGAAATGATAGGGCCTGAATTCCAGTGTTAAAACGGATAGGGAAAGATATCCAGTGTTTGAAAGGATAAGGCCGGAATTCCAATGTTAAAAAGGATAGCACCGGAATTCCAACGTTAGAAATGATAAGGCCTGAATTCCAGTGTTAAAACGGATAGGGAAATATATACAGTGTTTGAAAGGATAAGGCCGGAATTTCAATGTTAACAAGGATAGGGCCGGAATTCCAGTGTTTGAAAGGATAAGGCCGGAATTCCAATATTAAAAAGAATAGGGCCGGAATTCCATTGTTTGAAACGATAGGGCCGGAATTTCAATGTTAAAAAGGATAGAACCGGAATTCCAATGTTAGAAATGATAGGGCCTGAATTCCAGTGTTTAAACGGATAGGGAAATATATACAGTGTTTGAAAGGATAAGGCCGGAATTTCAACGTTAACAGGGATAGGGCCGGAATTCCAGTGTTTGAAAGGAAAAGGCCGGAATTACAATATTAAAAAGAATAGGACCGGAATTCCACTGTTTGAAAGGATAGGGCCGGAATTCCAGTGTTTGAAAGGATAGGGCCTGAATCCCAGTGGTTAAAAGGATAGGGCCGGAATTCCAGTGTTTGAAAGGATAGGGTCTGAATTCCAATGTTAAAAAATGATAGGGCCGGAATTCCAGTGTTTGAAAGGATAGGGCCTGAATCCCAGTGGTTAAAAGGATAGGACCGGAATTCCAGTGTTTGAAAGGATAGGGTCTGAATTCCAATGTTAAAAATGATAGGGCCGGAATTCCAGTGTTTGAAAGGATAGGGCCTGAATCCCAGTGGCTAAAAGGATAGGACCGGAATTCCAGTGTTTGAAAGGCTAGGGCCAGAATTGCAATGTTTGAAAGGATAGGGCCGGAATTCCAGTGTTTGAAAGGATAGGGTCTGAATTCCAATGTTAAAAATGATAGGGCCGGAATTCCAGTGTTTGAAAGGATAGGGCCTGAATTCCAATGTTAAAAAGGATTGGGCCGGAATTCCAGCGTTCGAATGGATAGGGCCTGAATTCCAACGTTAAAAATGATAGGGCCGGAATTCCAGTGTTCTGAAAGGATAGGGCCTGAATTCCAATGTTAAAAAGGATAGGGCGGGAATTCCAGTGTTCGAAAGGATAGGGCCTGAATTCCAATGTTAAAAAGGATAGGGCCGGAATTCCAGTGTTTGAAAGGATAGGGCCTGAATTCCAGTGTTTGAAAGGATAGGGCCTGAATTCCAATGTTAAAAAGGATTGGGCCGGAATTCCAATGTTAGAAAGGATAGGGCCTCAATTCCAATGTTAAAAAGGATAGGGCCGGAATTCCAGTGTTCGAAAGGATAGGGCCTGAATTCCAATATTAAAAAGGATAGGGCCGGAATTCCAGTGTTCGAAAGGATAGGGCCTGAATTCCAATGTTAAAAAGGATAGGGCCGGAATTCCAGTGTTTTGAAAGGATAGGGCCTGAATTCCAATGTTAAAAAGAATAGGGCGGGAATTCCAGTGTTCGAAAGGATAGGGCCTGAATTCCAATGTTATAAAGGATAGGGCCGGAATTCCAGTGTTTGAAAGGATAGGGCCTGAATTCCAATTTTAAACAGGATAGGGCCGGAATTCCAATGTTAGAAAGGATAGGGCCTGAATTCCATGCAATGTTAAAAAGGATAGGGCCGGAATTCCAGTGTTCGAAAGGATAGGGCCTGAATTCCAATGTTAAAAAGGATAGGGCCGGAATTCCATTGTTGAAAGGATAGGGCCTGAATTCCAATGTTAAAAAGGATAGGGCCGGAATGCCAGTGTTTTGAAAGGATAGGGCCTGAATACCAATGTTAAAAAGGATAGGGCCGGAATTTCAGTGTTCGAAAGGATAGGGCCTGAATTCCAATGTTAAAAAAGATAGGGCCGGAATTCCAGTGTTTGAAAGGATAGGGCCTGAATTCCAGTGTTTGAAAGGATAGGGCCTGAATTCCAATGTTAAAAAGGATAGGGAAATATATACAGTGTTTGAAAGGATAAGGCCGGAATTCCAATGTTAGAAAGGATAGGGCCTGAATTCCAATGTTACAAAGAATAGGGCCGGAATTCCAATGTAAGAAAGAATAGGGCCGGATAACCAAAGTTAAAAAGGATAGGGCAGGATTACGAAAGTTAAAAAGGATAGGGCCGGAATTCCAAGGGTCGAAAGGATAGGGCCAGGACTCCAGTGATAGAAAGGATAGGGCCAGAATTCCATTGTTTGAAAGGATAGAGCCGGAATTCCAGTGTTAAAAAAGGATAGAGCCGGATTTTCCAAAGTTAAAAAGGATAGGGCCTGAATGCCAGTGTTTGAAAGGATAGGGCCTGAATTCCAATGTTAAAAAGGATAGGGCCGGAATTCCAGTGTTTGAAAGGATAGGGCCGGAATTCCAGTGTTTGAAAGGATAGGGCCGGAATTCCAACGTTTGAAATGATAGGGCCAGAATTCGAATATTTATAGAAATAGGGCCAAAACGCGAATTTACATAAAAATAGGGCCTGAATTCCAATGCTTGAAAGGATAGGACAGGAATTCCAATGTTTGAAAGCATAGGGCCGGAATTCCAATGTTTGAAAGGAAAGGGGCGTAACACCAATGTTTTAAAGAGGATGATGGTGGAATACCAATGTTTGAAAGGATAGGGCCGGAGATCAGTGTTGATAAATAGGGCCAGAATTCCAATGTTTAAAAGGATGGGGCTGGAATTCCAATGTTGGAAAGGATAGGGCCGGATTTCCAACAAAAGAAAGGTAGGGCCGGAATTCCAATGCTCAAAAGAATAGGCGGGAATTCCAACGTTTGAAAGGATAAGGCCGGAATTTTACAATGTTCGGAAGGGCAGCGCGGGAATTCTTATTTTCAAAAGGATAGGGCGGGAATTGCAATGTTTATAAAAATAGGGCAAGAATTCCAATGTTCCAAGAATTCCAACCACATCTGAGCGATGCGGCAGGGATGTGCACTCTACATGGCCTGAACTGAAAGCATCTTGAGACTCATAACAGTTCGGGTAATCAAGATGTAAGACAATTACCGCTTGGCCAAGGATTGGGTGGTCAGCGCATAGAATTACATCCCCACTACCCAATGGTGTGAATGAAAAGATTAATGAGCTGGAATGAAAAGCTGAAACCACCCTTTAATGGGCAGTGCCGTAATGATGTGGTATGCTTTGCTTGCCGCGAACCTGGCGATCTCACTTGAAACGGCCCACACAAACAAAGGGGAAACAGAGCTTTGGGCCTGCCGAAGGGCCAGGCAGTTCCTCTCATTCTTGAAGCAGTTGCCCAAGCATCAGCAATCGCCAATAATGAGGTAACCAACCCTGCTTTTGTTAATAACAATACTGTCAGCAACAACAGACTCTCGAATCTATGTCACAGGAATTGTGAATCATAGTGTGAATTGTATATTGCTAGACACTAGTGAAACTGGCAGTGTCTTGAATGAGGGAACATGGAGGAAGAGTGGATTTGAATCAAAAGTGAGGCTAGTAACCGGGACTCTGACTATAGCAAATGGAAATAAATTAACAGTTCTGAAAGAAACGGAAGTTAGCTTTCCTTTAGAAGTATTCATTGTTTGTACAGGGCCAATCCCACGACCTCATACTTGGCTCAGACTTTTTTCAGCACTTTAAATTTCAGACTCACTATGACACCACAACTTTCAATCAGATCTTACAAGGTTACACCTGGTGTTTGTAGAAATTTCTTGTGTAATTTGTGTGGAAGCCGCAACTGAACAAATAATAGACGACAAATTGGGGAATGGATTTGATCATAATACTGGTACTTCGGGGATCTTAGGGGAGAAAAGGGAACTGAGAGGCAAATCTGAAATCAACTTAGCCCGTACCTTAATAATTCCAAGAGATGGACTAACTCTAGTTCGAGTTGCTAACTTCTTAAACAGGCCCATGAGACTACAGGCAGATGTTCCTGTTGCCGATAGCACCCTGTCAGTAGTGGGGTGGCCATTTGTTTCACTGCAACCAAAGCCAGATTTCGCCAATTTCCCGCAGTCATCATGTTCAGTTAAAAACAAACCAGTGGCCAAAGGGGAGAAGCCAAAGGAGGATGAAAAGGGAAGTCCAGATTGCCAGGTGACCTAGAAGGGCTTTCGGGAGTCTAAAGAGAATAGTGTTTGTCCCTGGTAATGCACTGGGAGGTCATCTTTGCAAATGACAGCTCTGATTTACGAAATCCACACAAGTGATTGCAAGCCCGTGAAACTACTATACTATATCTACATTGAATACTGTACACTTAACCAGTTGACAAAGAAGAATACCATACCACTACATCAGACAGATGATGTGTTAGAGCCTTTGGGTGGGGTTCAGTGCGTGCCTCTGGGAACTGGCAGATGCAAGTGAAATAAGAGGATAGGCCTAAGACTACCTTCTCAACTCATAACGTTCAATTCCAGAGGAGAGTTATGCCTTTTGGATCGACAAACAGACCCGCTAGCTTGATTTGTTTTATTAATTTTCTTTTATTTGGTGCTCATTGGCCTTAACTGGACACACTGTCTAGTATATTTCGATGATATTATCATCAGGGCGCCCATCTTTGAAGACCACATCCACTGCCTGCGGTTAGTGTTTGATCATACAAGGACTGCTGGTTTGGAAACTGAAGCCTACCAAGTGTCACTTCCTTAGAAGAGAACTTACTTTCCTCAACATGTTGTGTCATCTGACAGAATAAAGACTGATCCTGTGTAAGTCAAAGCCGACAAAACATGGCCGCTACTACTGAATGTGAAGAGCTTCAAAACTTGCTTGGCCCTGCTGCTTATAACAGACACTTCATCACTGGATTTTCCTTTATTGCTGAGCGCCTTTTCAATCTGTGTACAAAAAATGTACTGTTTTGTTGGCAACAGGGACAATGAACTGTATTTAAGAAGTTGAAAGATCATCTGGTAAGAACGCCAGGACAGGCTTGTCCCAATTTCAGTCCTGCAATACCTCTCCCAGCTCGGCTGAGGCGGTCATGGGGGTTCCCAGTGGTGCCAACAGTCGACCTCCATGTGCCTCTAAGCTTTGTGGTCCTGTGCCAAAGTATGAATTTCGTGAGGAAGGGGGGATTTTCGGGATTGATTAGTTTTGTAGCACATTCGTAGAATAGAATTTTATGTCCACGAGGTCTTGGTTTACCATGTGTCGGGTGGCACAGAGCGCAATTAGAAATAAGGTCCTCCTGAGGGCGCTGAAGACAATGGCCCAGGAATCTAATCTGTCAGGCTTTAATTGGTTGGGAAAGGGGAACTGTTCCAGTTCTATCAGAGACTTCCTCGTTGCTAACATGATCAGTACGAGAAAAACCAAGTATTATTCCAAGGCAAGATGTTTGGAAGGAATCAAGTTGACAAGAGAGGTCGGATGTTAGGACCCAAGACTCACCCCCATATAGAAGCATACTTAAAGCTGACACTTTGAAAAGTTGAACCTTTTGTTAAAGTGATGAAAGAGACTTCCAAGCACGATCCAATTCCCAAAACGCACTCAATGCTTTTCCTTTCAAACACTTGATCTCTTTCCCGGTCAACGCAATGTACATATCGAGATATTAAAATCTTCGACATTCTCGATATCTTCTCCTTCGAGCTGAAGACTCAAGTGTGGAATATTACAAGTAACAAATTTGGTCTTTCTATTGTTAATGTATAGACCGACTTCCTTGAACATCGGGCAGAGCAAGCACAGTTGACTTTGGGCTTCAGTTCACATAACAGAGTCAATGCCGGGAGCTTTCGAGTCCTTGAGGCTTTGGATTGCCACTTGACCTTCTGTACGAGTGTAGTCACCAGTTTCGATTGGAAGATCTACTTCCGTTTGGGGAAAGTCCGAAGTTGAAGAAACAGGAGGTGAGTTGAGGAGTTTTGCAAAGTACTCCTCCATTCTCCCATTAGGTCTTTCTTTGAGTTGATAACAAGTCCGCTTGGGGCCTGGACCTTGGAAGCTGGGTTGAATCTCACCAATAATTTTCCACATCCCTTTGGCAGCATTCTGTCGGTCTGCTAATTCAAGTTCCGCGATCTGTCTGGCAAGATAATTATGGTCGTCCTCCTCATAGACTTTGCAGACCTCTTGACAGAGCGCCACCATCGTTGTCTTGAGTGAGTGTTGCATTTCTGTAGGTATCGATGCTTGCCGCATTGCATTGCTGGACAAGGTCCTCTAATCTGGCAGATACCCAATGGTGAGTAGAGCGTTTAGGAGGCTTGCCAACAACTTCTTCAGCAGTGTTTTGAACAGTTGAAACGATGCCAGAGTAAAGAACTTGAACGTCATCAAGAGGAAGAGAGGGCATCAAAGTGATTAGAAATTGCTAGAGTGAAGTAGGCTTGTCGTCGTGGGGTCTGGGTCTTGCATGATGACAAGGGCGTGAGGTTGCTTCTCGGAGAGATTTTCATGGAGGTCATTGAAGAAGGCTGCTTTGTCACTATCGTTGGCAACATCGGTAGGAGCATAGATGACGTACACAACTACGAGTGGGTTTCCCTTGAAGTAAACTTTCAGAATTTGTTCCGAGACTTTCTCAGCAGCCCTGTATGAGTTTGCGAACTTTTTGCAAATCAGTAACCTAACACCACTGGCCTGAGGTTGGGAGGCAGAAGAATAGATGAACAAAAACTCGCACCCGTCACTCCAGCATTGTGAAACTGTTTCCTTTGTAATCCATTGGTGTTCTTGGAACTGACAATGTAATTACAATGGTGGATGTCCTTTAAAGACCCCAAGGAAAGGTAGCTCGTTGGCTGTAACACCTCCAAGATTGACTATGAGATCCAACACTGGCCAGGAAAGCAACATAAAAATGCAGACACATTGTCTTGACGACCTAGGCAGAATTATGGAGAAGGCCGCTCATGTCTTCCTCCAGCAGCACCACAGGTAGCAACAGTTACGGGCAGCCTGCACGGCAGTGAACAACAGAAGGATGTAAATAATGAGTGGTCAGTCAAGAAAGTGGCCCAAGGTCAAGACCAGAATCCTGATACTTGCCCTGTTGTAGGTCAGCTGTCACGGGAATTGAAGAAACTGACTGCTAAAGAGCTCCAACCCTTGAGTCGGGCAACAAGGGAAATCTGGGCACAGTAGGAACTATTACAGCTACGAGAAGGAGTCCTTTAACTGCAGTCAGCCAAAGGAACGTTGTCAGCTGAGGGCAGAATGGTTTTAACCCAGAAGCTTGTTTAAGGCACTTAATAAAGTTCATGGTGGTCCAGCAGGTGGCCATTTAGAAAGAACGAAGACATTGAGGAACCTAAATGCCAGATTTGGGTTGACGAAACCAGTGCATAGCTACTGTAGCAGTTGTCTTATATCTAACAAGCCTAAGTCTTGACCAAACCCGAAGGCACCCACATCCGTTTATGTCTGGAAACGCTATGCAGAGAATCCATATTGACATTGTTGATCCCTTGCCAAGATCCCAAAGAGGAAACATGTACCTCTTGACCATGCAATGTGGGTTTATGAAGTGGGCTGAAGTGTATGCAATCCTCAATCAAGTTGCAAAACATGTGCAGGGGTATTGAGGAAGAACTGGAAGTGTCGATATGGTGCACAAGACAGTGATCGGGGAAGAAACTTTGAGTCCCAGGTGTTTAAGGAAATGTGCCATTTGCTTGAGACTAACAAAATGTGGTCAACAGCGTACCGCGCAGAGGGCAATGGATAGATGGGGGCAAATGATGAAATTCCCAGTAAGGTTGTTAATGTGCCAGGCAAGCACGAGTATCAGCTTTACCTGGCTGATATGGTTCCAGTCGAAGAAACGGAACACTGTGGTGAACGTGATCTGGAAGTAGATATATCAGATATGGAGGGAAGTGGACTAGCAGATGTTCAAAATGGCGAGACAAGCAGGCAGGAGAGAACAGAATACAAACACGAGGCCGAAGAACAACCGACTACAGTACAGTACAGTTAAATCCTCCAGTCAGTAATCATGTTACCAAGGAGTTGCATCGGCTACTATCTCGTCAACCAACGCTGCGAGGTCATGTTGTTATGGACGCTTCAACTTTGCAAACAGCATCTTCTTTGTCAGCATATATAGTGTTTGGACAATGGCAAACATGACCAATATATTTCAAATATAGGCTCCTCGTCACATTTCTGAGATTGTTGTTTTTGTTGGTGTCAGCTAGGGGCAAGATGGTTTTACCCCAAGGGTTTGTTAAAGAAGCCCTTCCTGAAGTTCATAATGGTCCAGCAGGTGGCCATTTGGGCAGGATAAAGACCTTGAGGAAAATAAAAGCCAGGTTTTGGTCGACTAAAGCATATAATAGGTACCATAGCTTGTCTGATATGGGCCAAGTGCAAGTCTGGACCAAAACTGAGGGCACCCCTACATTCAATACCATCTAGGAACTACTTGCAGCTTTTCAATGACCTTCACAATAGGTTAGAAACTGCACCTCATGATGTGAGGTTAAGTCAGAAGTAGCTCAGCATCGGCAGGAAGATGCATATGATAAGGACATTAGAAACATGATCTTTCAAACTGGAGATTTAGTGCAAAGCTACACTCCACCGCTGAAACCATGTGAAGCAAACTAATTCCATTGACAGTGGGAGGGACCATTTGAAATAAAGGAGCAGGTCATGGACATCACGTATCCAGTAAAGTCAGGCACATTCCAGGCGATGTCAAGTAGTTCATATGAACAACCTGCAGGTGTACCAGGGAAGGCAGGAAGAAAGCACGGGCTACTGGGGGTCAGTGAACGCTCCTCATGGTGAGGGCAAGGACCAGCAATCGATACAACCAGGGTCGAGTAAGGTGGAGTCAGTTGAGTCTGGTATGGTCATAAGCGGAGCAAAAAAAAAAGTTGTCGATGTTGGGGCCAATGATGATCATCCCAGTGAGGTTGTGAACATGTCAGGTAAGCATGAGTATTGGTCCTGCCTTGCTGATATGGTTTAAGTCGGAGAATTTGTACACCGTGGTGAATGTGATCAAGGAGTAGATATATAGGATACGGAGGGAGGTGGACTTGCAGAAGATGTTCAAAACATTGGGACGAGTGGGCAGGAGATAACAGAAGACGAACACGAGGAAGAAGTTAAACAGCCAACCTGCCAGAGCCAAAGTAGTGTCCACTCTTCCAGGGTACATACTCCTTTTGGGTTTACGTTTGGAAGAGAGATACGAATATTTCTCGATGTGATGATGGGACTGAAGGGAATGAGACTAACTACTCTGAATTTGTCAGTGACCTTCAAGATACGTTAGAAACTGCAAATAGGGATGTGAGGCAAAGTCTTTTAAGAAGCTCAGCATTGGCAGAAAGATGTATCTGATAAGTGCCTGAGACCCATGGTGTTTCAAGCTGGAGAGGTCCTGGGGATGCTCCTGAAGGTAAGACCAAGGCTCCTGAGTGGGTACTGCCAGCATCTGGTGAGGTGCAGTCAATGAAGCGTAGTACAGCGTTTAGTTGATCAGAACAGGTTATCAAAATTGGGGCAAATGATGAGCTTCCCGACAAGGTTGCCAAGGTGCCATGCAATAGTGAGTATTGGTCCTGCCCTGCTGATCTAGCTCCAGTAGGAGAACTTGAACATGGTGGTGAATGTGATCTGGGAGTACATATATCGGATTCAGAGGGAGGTGAACTGGCAGAAGATTTTCAAAATGGTGAGACGAGCCGGGAGGAGACAAGAGACGACAAACATGAGGCCAAAGGTGATTATCAGAGCATCAAAGGTAATTATCGAGGTTGGGGCCTATGATGAGCTTCCCAGCGACGTTTTTAACTTACCAGACGAGAGTGAATATCGGTGCTGCCTTGCTGATATGGTTCCAGCCGGATGACTCAAACGCGGTGGTGTATGTGATAAGGGAGTAAATACAGATCCAATAACGAGGGAGGTGGACTTGCAGAAGATGTTCAAAACAGAGAGACAAGCAGGGAGGAGGCAACAGAAGACGAATACAAGGCCATACAAGAACAGCCAACTGGTCAGAGCCAAAGTATTCAAGAGCCAACCTAGGTCGCTGGTGGAGGCCGTTTGTACTGTTCATCAATTAGAAAGTGCGCATAAAGCTTGTCCGGTGGTGGCATCTGTTGAGAAGAAAAAGTCTGTGAATGTTGTGAGTGCTTCAGCAGACAGTGAGAACCTTTTGTCTGAGATTTCAGAACTTGAGGAACTTGCTCTCTTTTTATATAGCAAGCAAAAGTGAACAATAGCCACCAAAGGAATCACAAATGCACTATGCAGTGATCCAAAATGGCCAATCAATGTTTCACAAGAGCTCACAATTTGAAGATACAACAATCAACAGCTACATAAATCAGGTTGCTAAAAGATGGTGATTAACACAGCTTTTAAATGACTGGGATTCTTATCCCAAAATCAATGGCCAGTCGTTTCCGTTTTGATCTGTCGTTTTGAGTTCTATCTTTCTTGTAAGTAGCGGGAAGATTTGCAGGGTTGGGGCTGCTGGTCCATCACCCCGGGAAACACATCTGAGCGATGCGGCAGGGATGGGCGCTCTACATGGCCTGAAATGAAAGCATCCTGAGACTCATAACAGTTCGGGTAATCAAGATGTAAGACAATTACCGCTTGGCCAAGGATTGGGTGGTCAGCGCACAGAATTGCATCCCCACTACCCAGTGGTGTGAATGAAAAGATTCATGGTGTGAATGAAAGGTGTCATGAGCTGGAATGAAAAGCTGAAACCACCCCCAAATGGGCAGGAATAGGATAGGCCTAACACTGCATTCTTAACTCATTAGGGCAATTCCAGTGGAGAGTAAGTCCTTTCTGATAGACTAATGGGACCTGCTAACTTCACTTGATTAATAATACTGGCTCCGTTCCTGGACACACAGTCTGTTGTATTTGGATGATATCATCATCTGCACCATTGAAGAACACACTCAGAAGAAAAGGTTACTTTTCTTGAAATGTTATGTAATATGACAGAGTTAAGACTGATCACCCATACAAAATATAGCCAGTACCAGTAAATGTAAAAGAGCATCAAAGCTTCCCTGGTCTTGCTGGCTATAACAGATAGTTCATCATTGGATTTTGTTTTGTTTTGCTTTGTTTTGTTTTATCAACTTTATTGGTCTGAGTCTCTCTAAAGAAATAGCTACAACAATTTTCCATTATTGCTGAGCCCCTCTACATACTGTGTATGAAGAATGTTTCATTCTGTTGGCAACATGAACAACAAGCTGCATATGAGAAGCTGAAAGATCACCTGGTAAACGTACCAGTGCTGGCTTATCCCGATTTCAGTCATGCAGCAGGATCTATCATACTTGATAAAAGACATTGATATATAGCATAGGATTAGGTTGGCAAAACATGTGCATGTTTTCTGTAAAAGCTCACTGATGGGTCTTTCTTTAATCGTATGTTTTCGGCTACCTACAAGTAAATGAAAGCAGTTGGGTCCTTTGCTGTGCGATGTTTAGAATATTCCAATGTTCGGAAGGACAAAGCGGAATTCCAATGCTTGAAAGGATCAGGTCACAATTTTGGAAGGAAAAGGTCAGAATGCCAATATTTGAAAAGATAAGGTCACAATTCCAGTGTTTGGAGGGATAAGGTCATAATTAAATTAATTGGAATTAATTAGAAGGATAAGGTCACAATTCCAAAGTTTGTCCAGATGAAGATCAACATTCTAATGATTGTTTGGAAGGATGAGGCCAGAATTCCAATGTTTGGAAGCATAAGGTCAGAATTCCAATAATTGGAAGGATAAGGTCTGAATTCTAATGGTGGAAAGATGAGCGCAGAATTCCAATTTTTGGAAGGATTACATACAGAATTCTAACATTTATGTTTGGAGAGATTTCATGCAGAATTAAATTTTTTGGAAGACATTCAGAATTCAAATGGTTGAAGCGATACCATTTAGATTTCAAATGTTTGGAAGAATAACAATCGAAATTTAAATATTTGGAAGGATAATTTTCGGAATTTAAATGCTTGGAAGGATGACATAAATTTGGAATGCAAATGTTTGAAAAGATGTCATTCTCAATTCTAAAGTTTGAAGGGATGAAATAAAGAAAACAAATGTTTGGAAGAGAGAATGACGTTTGGAATTTAAATGTTTGGAAGTATGACATTCCAATTTCAAATGTTTAAAATCATTTTGATATTTTTATTAAGTACTAAGTCATTACCTGAATGGTAAACTGCATTTAACTTTGTTCTGTTCCCTCATTACTGTTGCATTCATGGAAGAGTGAGTGCCGCCCTTGTAAGTTAAATATCCCACGGTGTGTTCGTCAAGTTGCCGAGAAAGCACTGATTGAAGTAACAAGAGAAAATATTGTTAGTACCTAAAACTAAAAATGAAATTGCAGCAGGCACCACAGTCACAACTCTTTTCACAGGGACAGACTTCTCGCATGCAGTCACAAAAAACAATAATAAACTACAAAATTTATTTTTATAGTTGACAATTTTATTATCTTTAATTTTTTTAACTTTCATGATGTTTTTAAAATTTAACTGAAGGTAAAAAACATCCATCGATTCCCATATTTTTTCACTCTACTCCCCATGAGGAAAATGAGTCACGAACTACATGTAGCTTGATTTCAAGATTTCCCACAGCAAATGTTATCATAATATTATTTAAGTTTTCCCTATTCCCTTTTGTTAAAACCATGAAGAGTGAAAACAATGAAATCATTCCGTGTTAAATAGGAAAACTGACTGCTGCACTGGATAGAAGCCCAGCGTAATGGGAACATCAGTCCCTGTTTATTCATACAAATACAAACACTTAGGTACTGCAAAGGCAGTGAAGTAGAAAAAATGTAACAAGTTCCAAGTAAAGTTCTTTGATCAATAGATCAATAATAAAGATGATATCGTGTGTGCTGCCCATCAGGAAAAACTCCCTTCACTAAGGAGGAAACCTGAACCCTCCCGAAAGCAGAGCCAGACACTTAACATGAACCTCGAGGGAGAGAGCTTGAACTAGAATACAAAATTATGAGTACATCAACGACTAACGACAATCAATTCAAATGACACAAAAAGAAAAAAGCATTGACAAACGAAACTCAGGCAGTGATGTCAGCTTAGAATGATCGCCTCAGTAAAATCCCGCCCTTTTATACTTGAGTCTCCTGGACAGCTGTCAATAAGCTGGAACCGTGAAAACAATAATTTGCTGCTATTCTTAGAACCGAAGCAAATAACAAATAATATGTTCACTTACTGCCATTCAATCCCACAGACATCCCCTTTCCATGACTTCCAATCGCAATTCCTCCAATGCAGCAACTATGAAGAGCTAAGAAAGGATTTGTCACACAATAAATTGCACAGTGGCAATTATAAATTAAGTGATTAAAGGTGCTATTTAACCTCCTTTTACTATCTTTTTATAGAGCTAAAAAGTGTCTTTGCATCATTGAATTCCAAAAATAATGGTACATTCAGTTATTTAACACTATATTTAGGCACTGAAACTGTGTCAATGGGATGGATGGATATGGATTAAAATGTGGAAAAAGTTAGCCCAACTTTTTCAAGTTTAATACCAGATAAAATCTGTTTCATTTCCCAACTCTACAAGGGCATTAATTTTTGTGTATGGGCATTAAAAGGAGCTAAGTAATGACTTCCTCACAGAAAGGACTTAAGACAGCAATATCCTTCTGACACGGGCTGTTTTCATGAAAGGAGGAAGATCCCAGAAGGCAGAACAACTTTACGTTGGGTTTACGCGCAGAAATGTTGGCCCATATGGTGCCCAAGTAGAGAAGGTTCAAGGAGGAGCCACAAAAACAAAAATGAAATTTTGGTTCCTTCTGCTCTCTTAACTGGTTTTAATAACTACATTTAATGATAATAATAATAATAATAATAATAATAATAATAATAATAATAATAATAATAATAATGGAATTTATATAGGGCTTATACATCGCTGTTCTAACACATTTCACATTTCAGTAGAATAATTAATAATTAATAATTTATTACTTATTCGGCGCAAATATCTATATGAATATATTCAAATGCGCAATAATCACAATAATCAGCATGTGGTAACGCTAAAAGAAATGGTGAGCCTTTATTGCTATGATTAGCCACTGAACAGCCCCTCGCCACTTTTGTCTGGTTTGTCCCTAGTACTAGGATCTTACTAACAAAGGCAGTTCACATGAAGCCAGGATCTGTCTACCTCTCAGCTAAGAAGATCCTAGTACAAAGAAGATCCCAGCACTAGGGACAGGTATAACCCTTTGCATGTAAACTGAATACAGAAAACAAATGGCGATAGGATGATCCACCTTCAAGATCTTTCTGGTACTAGCATCTTCCTCCTTCCATGTAAATAGACCCATTAACTGTTTATAGTAAAGATAAAATAGACTACTTTGCCAGCGTAAGGTTTGAGAATGATCGCAGAATTACAGTGGGACCATTTCCAGCTCCAAATGTTGCTTGAAATGAAATCAAGAACGAAAATGTCAAAAAAATAATGCTACTATTTCAAATGTATCAACAACAAAGATGGCATTGGCATAGCAGCAAGAGTAATAAGGGAAGCTAAATTTTAAATACCACATCAACCAAAAAATACCCACTAACCTTTGCTTTCAAAACTTATGCAAATTATGTTACTTGACAGATGCAATACCCTGTGAGCAGTGGTTTCTCCAGGCCATATGCTACACTACGAAGGGAGAGAAACCACTGTGAGCAACTGTCTGCTTCTTTGATCGAGCCGCCGTCCAGCCCCATGGACAAATAAGTTAACTTTAAACATGTAAAACCTGTTCAAACATGTTAAACCTGTTGCTTACGCTTAAAATTGCTGCCTTAACAAGAGCCTGCTATGAATTTGCACTCTTTCAATTCAGTATTTTAGTGGGATCATTCATTCCCACTTACCTTGTCAAATGTACGCAAAGACAACTGAAGTTAAATTCCAAGGGACCATATCCAAGTTCAGGAGCAAAGTGAAATGAAATTTTGCGGTTGCTTGTTTACGCTATCCATAAAATGCGAAATTAGACATTTTCATGCAAAATTGTTGTTTTGCTTATTAAACCTTTTGTTTCATTGTGATGTTATTGTTGCCATCTTGTTGTTGGATATTTAAGTCCATAATGTTTCCTGCGAAACAAGAGGAAGTGATGCCATTTGACATAGGCATCACATGGATGCCCATGCTCAATGGAAAGTCAAACATTAGCTCTTCTTGTTGTATGATAAGTGCAACTACAGGTATCAAAATACTGTAACTGTTTGCTTTGGTGTTAGCTAGCCGAATAATGACTAGGTGTGAAACAGCAGTACCTTTAGAGCCGGACAGTGTCCCAATTCTCGACAAATAGATACAGTTGTAATATAAGCTACCTAGTCTTTCTCACGAAGACACAAGTCGTAATCAAAGAAAGTAGGCAGAGATAACTTGAATCAACTGTTTTGTTAGAACCATAGAGAATTACATTGAACAATGAATGAATGCAACAATGGCAGTCGAAGAGAAAACTAAGTAAAGAACAAAACCATGTGCTTTTCATCAGGGACTTAACCTAATTGACAAGACTGCTCATCATGAACAATAACAAGCTTATTAGCAAGCAAAGGGACGAATGTTCATATGACTAGAGTCTTAAGAGTCTATTCGACCGTCTTATCATGATAAAAGTCTGGCCATGAATACGGCCTTGAAAACAGGGACCAATCTGGGTGATTCAAAGAAACATACAATCACAAAGTTAACATTCGACAAATTAGTAAAATTCCAGCCATGAACAGCTTTTGTTTACATCTTAAAGAATAGTGCACTTTCATTTATAAATAAAGCTTTAAAGATACAAACTAGCATATATCGGGGCAGGCTACCTTAGCCTACTCCTCCTGGGGCTTCATGTTCCATTAACTGCATTTACCATCTGGTCTGGTAAATGTCTATTGAAAAGTGGTGTTTATTCAATGTGGTGCTCATTAGAGGGTGGCATTTATTTATAAATTGGAAAGAATTGTTCCTTTTAAATTACCTGTAAAACTAACAGAAACATTTGATTGCAATGGCACAGTGCTTTATTGATGGTGGTGCTAAGGTTCAAGGTTCAAGTTTATTTCGCACTATTTAAGTTGATACAGTATAAGATGGCTTACAGAATCAGTAGGTTAACAAATGATGAAAAATAAATATAATATACAAGTTTGTCGATATGTGCACAGTGACTAAAGTAGCCGAAGCTTTTGTGTTGGTCACTGTCCCATTTAGGTAAATAGAGGAACCCAAGATATAAGTGTGAGGTAATAATAAATTAGGGTATAGAGAATACTTGTTTAAATAGGATTTTTTCTAGACTTTTTGATACAGTGCAATAAAGTGCTATATTAAAGTTTATAATAAAAAAAAGGGAAAAAAAGGAGAATAAAATTACCTAATTATATATTACTATTCCTGCATTGTTCAAGGAAGACAGGAAGCTAAAGAAAAGAGGGTTGTGAGCTGTTTCGCTATCATCGGTTTTGTAACAGAAAGGTTTTACAGTTTCTTTTAAAGGCAAAACTATTAAGAGACTTCAATTCTTTTGGAATAGTTTCCCAAATTAAAGCTGCCTTATATTTAAACGTGAATTTCCCATAGTTGGTTCTTACATGGATTCTGTATAAATTCAGATCACTTGCATATTGAGTATTATGAGAATGTATACTCGCTGCAGGAAGAACGAAATCAGAGAATATAGCCGGAATGCACTCTTTATTGTTAAGAATTTTTATGAGTAAACATGGCAATCTTTAATTCAAAAATTTCATCCAGTTTTAGAATGTCAAGAAGTTTGTAATAATTTGGATCAGAGCTTTCCCTACTATCTGCAAAGAAAATATTACCGATGCACCTATTTTGCTTTGAGATTAGTTTATTTAATGAGGCCCTGCCAGGGTAGGCTCGATTTCCGCCGTCTCCCCGGTCCGGTCTTTGATCCTCCCTGAAGAGAGACGGCTGGACGCGTGACCCGTTGACCTTGTCTATGACGTAATTGGAAAGTTGACAGTTCAGGCGTCACTGGAAGTGAAACCGGTCTCCAATTTTCTTATTTATTTGGCTCAAAATTGCATCAAGCGTTCCCTTACCCTCCCAAATGACTTTCGAAATAGCTTTTTCGGTACATTTCCATTCATTGTGAAAAAGATTCTTCGGTACATTTCTGTACACGGCGACATGTAGTTAATTTTCTTTGATCTTCGAATGTTGGATTTCGTCTTCTGTGGGTCCGAACTGACTGATTCTAGGAGGCGGACCAAATTAAATGGAAAAGTGTCTGATTTACCAGACAGAATTTCCAGCGTATTAAATTTTCCTCTGTCAAATATAAACGTCAACGGTTACATCTATAACGAACGCAGTCATCGACACCTAAAGCGTCTTGAAAAGATCCTTGAAGAGGCAATCTTTGCCAGACGAAAATCTGCAGGCGGTAACATGATTGGCTTAAACTAACAAAGGAAATCGCACGTGTCCAGCCGCTCTTTCGGGGGATGAGTGCTGGCTCATTTTCCCGAACAGCGGCTGGTAATCAAGCCTACTGCCAGGGGGGATCCCATGTTGCCCGTCTGAATTTTAAAACGTCTCGTGTCGGTGTTTATAAATGCTTGTCGCTTTTGGCAATACGGCGAATGTCATGTTCGGGCGATTGACCGCCTCCGCCAGACCACTTTTTCAGGCCTCTAGACCAGGCAACGAAAAGACCTTGTTTTCAATCGAACTCAATTATCATCCAACCCAAAAAGCTTCTTATCGTATTAAAAGGGTTTTAATACACATATTGACTGGTCATGTTCTTGAATTGATTGCAACTGTAATATTTTATGGACTTTTAAATATTTACAAAATTTTAAGGCTTTTACCAGAGCAAAATATTGTCAAATTTCAAAGGCCTAAAATCACATCTGATACATGATTTCAAACCGAAAAAGACATTCCACATTAGAAAGCAATCTCTTAGCTTTCAAAATATGCTTTCAAAACTCTGGGCAACATATGAAATGAATTTTTTGGAACGCAAAATTCACGCAGCACTTGAGTGTAATTTGACCTTTCTGACTTTAGAGTTAAGGGGTTCGGCGCGACACAAATCAATCCTCCAACAAATGTTTCAGCCAAAATACGTTTAATTTAGGCAATCTCAAGTCCCACAGTAATACATAGATGCTTCATATACATTAGGTGGAAAGTTTCTTTCCATTTTGTCAGCCGTAAAGAACTATTACTCTGGCCTTCAGGTGCAGTATTTGAACTCGCTTCGCTAATGTAAACATGTGGATCAAGTTCTTATCACGAAACTACACAAGTTTTCAAAATCTACACCAAATACCTATCCTGTCTAGTATATACTGAGGTCTACAATCTGTTTGTTTGTACCTCGTGTCCTTGTTTGACTTCATCTCCACAAAGAAACTGAGACATGCAAACTACAATGAGATTCCCTCTCGCTTGACATGTCACATGTCTCGCAAAAGGGACGTTTTAGACCCAATTGCATTACGTAAACATGACACAGCGATTACTTCTGATTTGTGCAAAAAAAAAATCCATCTCTCACTTATACGATATAGGTATGCCATTGAATGAGCAGACAATCTCAATTTTTTTTTCTAGACTGTGTAGCAAGCGTTTCCAATTGCTACACAGGCTATTTTTCTTCTTACCATGCAGTTTTACCGATCTCAGGCTTGTGATTCCTGCGCGTGTCTAACTGCGATATGTAAATAATGTGTTTTTTCTAGTTGTTTGTTTCGTTGTTTGTTTTAGTTCAACACTTTTCCCCCCGTCCTGATAGATCTGTCACCTTGGGAAATAACCTAATGCGTTTCGCAATAATTCTGCAACACACTAATATGGCCTATCATGTGCAAACAGCTTATAATTACACATAGAAAATCCTGCTACAGTCTTATCTTGCCTTGCGACACCAGTCTTTGAAAGTGCACTCTCAGTCTGAGCTAGTACCCATCTACTTGCTACCATGCGACAATATTTACAGCATGCGAATATGGAGAACTGGTTTTAGGCGAGTGTGGTACAAGTACCAAATACATGAGCACAGAGTACCGGTGCGTATCGGGAGTGCAACACCGCCGGCAGGCTAGGTACGTTTTAAATCTCACTTTAAGCTGTCCACCAATTGCACTATTGTAGTCACAAGGCAAGTAAAAATTATGATAAAAAATACCTGTTATAGTTTGCAATGAATGGCGTTCAAAAGCGTGGTTTGCAAGCTGGCTATAAATGTATTACACTCTATACGCATTTGTGACTATTACTATTAATTATTATTATTATTATTATTATCATTATTATTGTATTTCAACTCAAGCAATCAGCAATTATAAAGCAGGTGCTGATTGGCTTAGCCTGCATAGCTTGAGCCCGTAATTATCTAATCACAGGCTGCGCAAGGGAAACACGCAAAAGGGAGAGAAGGCCTCCTCCCCTTTTCTCTCCTCCACCCCCCCCCCCCCCCCCCCCACAAAACTGGCACCCGCTACACAGGCTATGATTGGCCCTACTCTGGAACCTGGCGGGGAAGGACCAAGGGCACGGGAGATAAAGGTTCGTTCATGTTACAATGGTTCTTCTGGTTCGAAGATGCGCAAGAGCAGGCACCTGTGCAAGTTCCAAACCATGATAAGTTCTTCGTTGCGCAAACTACATTATGGCCCTCTTTGACATTGCGGCTAACCTACATGCACCTGGACAGTTGTAGCTTGACGATTGCACACACTCTTCTCCCTGGGGAGTCACTGGAGTCTTATCTCTCTAGGCGGATGCCAGTCAGATGGGATGCTGCAGAATCAGGAGCCGAAGTAATCGGCTCCTGGCAGAATTTTTTGTAAAGTGGCGCTCAACTGATCGGTTGCTCTCTACTTATTACTTGAACCACACTGATTAGCGACACTGATCAGAAAAGCGCAAACAATGTCGTTTGACCTTAGGCCCGGCCAAAGGTGGGGGGTTGAAGGGGGAGGGGAGAGTTGAAGTTACCGAGATAATAAAGGGATTTCTTTTTTGTTTTGAAAATTTTCATCACGGGATTTCTTTGGGGATAGGAAAATTTGGCAAATACAAATATATAAATAGACATTTTTGGTAGCTTGATTTGAATAGGAATTTTAAAGGGTATTCAAAACAACAACAACAACAACAACAGCAACACTTATTGGCATTTCCATGAGTAGAGGGCAATCTGTTTCTGTAGTACCGCACGCAATGTTGGCCGCACAGTTCAGACTGTCAGATGAGAAAAAAAAATTCAGCAGATGGTAAGATGAATAAACCAACCACAAACATTTACTTTTCATTTTTTAGCGTGCCATATCATTTGAACCTTCACAGAAAAATTTCAGGGCTTGGAGAAATTAGGGCTTGGAAATTTGGGGTGTTAATTTTTGGTCCGAGGATTTTTTTGGTTTCATCGGGAATCCGACAAGTCTGTGAAGGTAAAACTGCATGGTAAAAAAAAAAATTAAGATTGTGGTTCGGTTCATTCAATGGCATACCTATAACATGTAAGTTAGAAATGGATTTTTTTTTTCACAACTCAGAAATAAGCGCTGTAAGACATGCTTACGTAACGCAATAAAGTCTAAAACGACCCATTCACGTAACTCGTGATATGGCGGTCGTGCGGGAATTTTGCTGTGGGTTATCTAAGTTTCATTGCCGAAATGAAGTCACACAAGGACACAAGGTACAAGCAATCAAATTGTAGACCTGATCGTATACTAGACAGGATAGATATTTGGTGTAGGTTTCGAAAACTTCGCTGTTTTGTGATAAGAACTTGACTTACATATGTTTACCCTGGTTTACCTTATCGAGGCAAGTTCAAATACTGCACCTGAAGGCCAGAGTAATAGTTCTTTGCGGCTGACAAAATGGCATGAAACTTTCCACCGATGTATATGAAGTATCCATGTATCACTGTGGGACATGAGATTGCCTAAAATTAAACGTATTTTGACTGAAAGATTTGTTGGAGGATTGATTTGTGTCGCCCCGAACCTCTTAACTCTCAAGTCAGAAAGGTCAAATTACACTCAAATGCTCCGTGAATTTTGCGTTCCCAAAAATTGATTTCATATGTTGCCCAGAGTTCTGAAAGCATAGTTTGAAAGCTTAGAGGTTACTCTTTAATATGGAATGTCTTTTTCCATTTGAAATCATGTATCGGATTAGATTTTAGGCCTTTGAAATTTGACAATATTTTGCTCGCGTAAAAGCCTTAAAATTTTGTAAATATTTAAAAATCCATAAAATATTACAGTTGCAATCAATTCAAGAACATGACCAGTCAATATGTGTATTAAAACCGTTTTAATACGATAAGAAGCTTTTTGGGTTGGATGATAATTGAATTCGATTGAAAGCAAGGTCTTTTCGTTGCCCGGTCTAGAGGCCTGAAAAAGAGGTCTGGCGGAGGCCGTCAATCGCCCGAACTTGACATTCGCCGTATCGCCAAAATATTTATCCAATGAAACTAAAATTTATATTTTCATTAGTAGAATACCAGGGGGAGTCTACATAATTTTGGGGGGATTTTTCAAAAATTTTATTTTTCCCACCTCTGGTCGATATTTACAGACATCCGCTTTTAATCATTCCCATGTCACGTGACACTTCGTTATTAATGTGCAAAACTTGCAGGTCCCAATTTAATTGCTCGTCAATAAACACATCTAAGTACTTGATATGGGTCTTGCGTGTTTTATTACTTAAAAAATTATAATATTTGTAGCTTTTTGAGGAGGTGATATTTGCAAGTAGTTTGTTTTCTTAAAGTTGATAGATAGCTCATTAATATTACAGTAATGAAGCACATTCTTTGCTTTGTCTTTATAGATTTTAGGATACCTATAGTAATCCAGGGCTTCATCAGTTTCTTTCTCATACTATTAGATATTGTTTTATTAGGGGCATGCTTATCAACAACAACTGAAAATAGATTGAATTACTTTGGCAGTAAGTTCATGTCAGTTAACACTCATTGTATATTGCATTCCAGTCTATTACACTGATGTCATTTTTGCATAGTTCTTCACTGAAAGAGATGTAGTCTCTGAATGACATTGTTTGTTTTTTATTTTTAATTTTAATTGAAGTATCAGTAACTCAAAATATGGGCAAATGATCAGATATATCAATGGTAGCAATTCCAGATATGACTTGCTGCTTAAAAGAATTTGTATATATATATATGATCTATGAGGGTAGCAGTATGATATGTTAGCCTACACTAGTTGGTTTAGTTGTAATAGGTAGGAAATTATTCGAATAAAGCATTTCCAAATGGTCCTTGGTTGGTGAATGGCCATTACATTTTAAAAAGTCTATGTAGATGTCACCCAAAATATGCACTTAAAGTTTTTTCCAATTGAGATTTTTTATTAGTTCATCTAATTTCCTAGTAAAGTCATCTATATTCACTTATAGGTGCCTATATACATCAAATAACTACATGGCTTTACCATTACAGGGATCGACCTCGACCCAGCAGGACTCGACCAGCTCTACATGTAATTGAAAGGTCAGGCCTTGGGATTGATTTTCAATTTTCTGAGACATAAAGTTCCGCTCCACCTGCTACAGTAGGTGAGTCACGGTGAAAGAAATGGTAGTGAGGGAGTTCAATGTTTCAAACTGAGTTCTTATCGTAGTCTTGTTTCAGAAATTGCAATAATATTAGGTCTGCTATCAAGACAATATAAAATATCATGAAGAAGACTCAGGTTATTGGGCAAGCTTCTTATGTTAAAAAAGAATAGAGTGAGGGCATTTGATCCAGATTTTCCACAGGTACTACTGATCTCAGATACAGAATAATAGTCAGATGATGGTAGCGAAAGAATGTGATCAGGATCACACTTGTCAAATTTATCTGGATTGGTAATTAGGTCAAACAGAGAAGTTTTTAACTTACTTGCATCTATTGACCAACAACCAATTACAGATTGAAATTCACGATCATCCAAGTGACTGAAGGGTAGACAGTCACAATAATAATCCATACAGTAACTGTAGTAAATGTGTACCATACCTTCATAAGCCTTTTGAATTTGACTGAATAACTCTACATCAATCTGTCAAAACAAGTGCAAACAAACTGTTGTTTATACCATCACTTTTATGAAAAGGCAGTAATTACTAGCTACTATGAGGATCAAGCAGGGGTACTGTCATGATTTTTAATGTAAACTTAATCTTACTGCTAAATTACAATGTCTATAGTAAAAGAATCCTTCATGCGACCACCCAGAAGCCATGGAACTCGGGTGGTATTAACCCATTCGCCCCTGAGTAGAGATCGTAAAAGCTTTCCCCAAAACAGCAAATGGCTCGACTAGCTTGAAAACATGTTTTTCGGCAAAATTCCTTGGAGGAGATGATCATGTTAACAACGTTTTAAGAAAACGGCTGCGTGTTTCTTTAAAGTTTGGGTCAAAGGACCTTGTTGATAACATGGTGAAGGATACTGTTAACGAACAGAGGAGTTTGTCGCCTGACAAGAAATTGTAGGCCTCTAAATCTTCTCGCCGACGGTATCTTTGAACTTTGCATGGTGACAGTTGAGAAAAATTTTGAAGGTGAAAAAAATCGTTCGTACTAGAGATGGCTCCCTGTTGACAGATTTTTTTCGCAAAACAAACAAAACTTTGCTTAGTGCGAACAGGGCCTAAGCCTTTTTAAACTTACTTTCTTTTTCGCGGGATCTTGATGTTTGTCAGGGTGATACAACATTCACATGGATCTGTAAGCGTCTTTAAGCTCATTTTTGTTTGCCTGAAATGCAATAGAAAGCACTTTACATGATTAATCAAATATTTCTCTCTTCCTTTCTCTTTGAAAGACTATTTTTACCTCTTTTTTGACGTTCAAAACAGCGTGATAATCTACTTCAGCCTCCTGATTCCCTCCATTTTTAGTTTTAAATTTTACCGCTGGAAAATTGCCGGCTTATGATTTGATAGGTACTTTAAGTAGGGGTATTAAAGTATATCATAATTAAAAAAAGAATGAACGCATTCCTTTTCTGGATTTTCATATACTCGCACATGTATTGCTGTGTAGTAATATTTATTGACATGTATACTACATTTTTAACAATTATTGAATTCGGCTTTCGTCATTTGAAGAATTATGGAGATCGAGGAGGGTGTTATCTCAAATGTCAAATATGTATTTTAACACGGTAGCTCACGGTAAAAATCAGTTTATCAGGTTTTTTGGTACAATATAAAATACAACTTCAAAACAATATTTAATAACAATAAATACGTATCTCAAGAGTCTCTTCAGTAAAAATATTACTCATACTTACATTAAACTAGACCTGTTTTCCATGAATACCGTGTGTCGTGTATTTGTTCAGTAACAAATGCTTAAAACGATTTAGAGATTTCACTTGCCTAAGATTGCGGGGTTGCACCTCTATAGCTATAGCTCCTTTATAGGTAGTTGTTCTCTTGGTAAAGGGACATTTAGTAAATGTCCCTTTGTTTGTAGAGTCCCATAAGACCAGATAGCCTGACGTACTGCGCTCACTGTAAACATATAAGTAGTCAGGAGCCAGATCATTAAGAGCTTTGAACACTTAAAGCTACTTGAATTTGAATGAATGAATGAAGTCAATGAAGATATCGTGGATGAGGGGACAACAGACGTACCCTCTTACAATACTCTTATATCTTAACATGTGAACAGTAAGCTCGGACGTCAGCATCAAGGCGCCACTCGCAGCCGCTCTCAGTTCATTTACGAGCTTACTGTACCCACCCAACCCATGATGTGAATGATGTGGTGTGTGTAGGTTGACAACACCACCGGGGTCTACGTCCCCTCCTCTTTTCGAACAGTGGTGTGGGTTCTTTTACGTCCCACGAGAACCAGATAAGTGTACTGAAGTGCTGTGAGGCGGGACCTACGGTTTTTCGTCCTTATCCGAGAAGACTAGAAAGTCTAACCATTTGCAGATGTCATTACAAAGGCAGCATGCACTTTCTTCTCAGTTATTTAAAGATCCTGAGTGTTGATCCAGCCGGGGTTCGAACCCATGACCTTCCGCTCAGCAGACTGGCGCTCTCCCAACTGAGCCAACCAGGCGAGGGTTTTGACGCTGGGCAATCAGGTGTTTCCAACCAAGTTGTTGTAACAAGAATCCAACGTCAACATATAGGAGGACGAAGTCAAAATGCGAGCAGCACGATTCTGCAGTTTTTGTAATTTTTCAGACAGCGTTTTGCCGCAATTCCCCCAGGCTATATTATACTAATCGAAATGGGGTTGTACCAAGGCATTGTAGATGCAATGTAGTATTTCTGGCGAAACAAAAGGTTTAATTCGCTTAATAGAGCCAATGACGGAGGCAATCTTTTTGGATAGTTTGTCGATATGACTATGCCATGCCATGTTCTCATCAATAAGGATCACAAGTGATTTAGTAGTGGAAATTTGTTTTATAGGAACATTATCTATCGACAGTTCAAGGGATTCAGATATTGTACTCAGATTTTGTCTAGAACCAGTATTCAGAGTAAGTTTGTTGCAGAGATGCCACTGCCTTTTTTGTGGATGTTACCACAGGCAGACCACCCTCTGTTAGTGGGGGGCCGTTGTTGATTGAAATCTGAGCAACGATCTTTTGTTATTTATAGAAGAAATACATATGAACAATACGGTGGCTATAATTTGTTCCAAAATGCAGAATTTAAAGCAAATTTTTCAATAAAAGTCAAAAGAAAATGTTAACTGAGTCATGTGTCATGTTTTTTTCGCCGTCCCGTGCTGCTTTAAGCGCTATTTTGCGAGATGAATATTTGACCTCGGGGGTTAGAACTAAAGAAGGATTCCTAGTTTTAAAACAAGCTAAAACATGCTTACCTCCATCGATGTTAAGTTCATCAACGATAGTGCACGTTAATCGGCAAGTTTAGGCACAGGTAGCCCAAGCTCGAAATATGAGCATCCGCGAGCATCGGCGTTGTTGCGTAACATTCAAAGTATAAGGATTTGTATAGGAAAAAACCTACCGTTTCAGTAGCCTACGAAAATGAAAGGTTTTCAATAAAAAAAAAAAAAAAAAACAGTTTACCTTACATAAAATGTATCTTACTTCTCTCCTGTGTGGTCCATGGGCCGATTTACGGCCATTTTATGGGTTGTACTGAAACGGTTTTAAGCCTTATATAGAGGATAGAGAGAGAAAACTGTCTACAGTACACAACCCATAAAACGGCCATAAATCGACCCATGAACCATGCACCCGCGAGAGATGTAACACACATTTTACGTAAGGAAAACTGTTTTTTTTTTTTGTTGCAGTAATATACTCTGATTCTTTCAACGTTTCGGCGTTGCTAGGTGATAAGGATCCCCGACCAGCAGGATCATTTCCAAACAGTCACCACAGTTGTCATTCATAGCAGAACGCTGCCCACGCTAAGCTTGTCACCCTAGCCGACTTGCATGGTTAAAACCAGTTGCCCGCTTTGGGTCTTGGCGACAACTTCCTTCAGGTTTACATTTATCTGGTGTCGTTACAAAAGATCTTCCTGTTTAAATCTGGGATAAACTCATAAATCCGTTGTACAGACTAAGATAATAAAAGGTAAGGGATTGTAATACAATATATTCAGTTCAGTTTCTCGATTTATTACTTATTTATTTATTTATTTTTATAATGCTAGATTTAGGTTGTAGAAAAAGTTAAACGATATTTGTTTTTGGTAATACAAGAAAATCACCTCACATCCTTCACAGACCTAAGTGACATAGACTACTACAAAATATTGAGTAATAAATAATACAGAAATAACTACAAGTTTTTAATTAGAAGTGATAAATTCATTGTTTCAAAAGTTCATAAATCTCTGCCTGACAACTCTTATCCGCAGGTCGATACGAGTTCACCTGAGAACTAAGTACCTTCCATCAGCACAATAATTCATAATTTTATCCTATACTCCTCGTAAAGATATCGTGACCTTCTATTTCAGATAGCTATATGATTTTTAAATCATATCAGAAATCGCAATGATTCGCCCGTTGCTTTTCAAGTTTTCTTAAAAATGCTAACAACACGAGTTCCGAATATGAGTACAGCAAATGAAATAACTAAACAAAAACAAAGAAAAAAAAGCATCGAGAACTCATGTAAAAGTCGAGCATAGATCGGTTATAGATATATATTAGCAAGGAAAATTCTGCTCAGTTTTGCGATTCAGTTGCCATTGTGTTTATCGCTCATAGTAACAAAAAAAGTAAATAATAAAAATAATATTATTATAATAGTAATTGTAATAGTAATAGTAATAGTAGTAGTAATAGTAACAGACTACTACTACCAGTAGTACTGAGCACAGTTTTATTCTGCTTTTTGAGACTGTCGTTTTCTTTTCGATACATTTGCAACTAAGAACTTGTTCAGTATCCAGTCCAGACGTCTAAAATATTCATATATTCAGGTAACTGAATAATTGGCGTGCATGGCTTTGTTAGTGCCAGATAACTGATATGAATAAAAAGTATCAAAGGACGTGTTGTATTAAGTGCTACTTTACTAGTTATTCAAGTGCTACAGATTTCCGTGATACGAGGTAGTTTAAACAAATAAAACAATGTTGTGGCTCAATTGGACAGAAGATGAAACCTGAGTTATTGAACTGCTTCAGATTTGCAGGGTACGAGACAGTTTAATCAAATAAAACTATGTCCTGGCTCAGGTTGACAGAAGATGAAAACTGAATTTACATAGCTTACAATTGCCTTAGAGTCTCCTTAGCTATTTAAAAAGCTGATACCATACAAAAGTCAATACTAGTCTTATTACTTCGTAAATTGTTCACACGTAGCCGTTAAGGTGTTTTGAAGACCTGAAAACGAAAACTTAAAAGAACGTTGCCCCGAAGAGCTATCGGCTTGCAAAAAAAAATTTTAAACCAATTTTTAATTTTATGACCTTCAATGGGGCAGAGGACCACTGCAAGGAAGCTAGCATTAAAAGATCATTTATAATTTGATTTAATATACTTAGATCGAGGAAACAAAATGACACTGATTTATTCTTTTCGGTCTCAATGTATAAGATAGCCTGCAGAGCAGGCGTTTTTTAACGGAAACTCAGAGGCAACCTCTTTCCCAGGGTTGACTCAGGGGTACATTGATCACCTCTCCCTTTAAATCAGTTTTTGACTCGCCCTAATGCTCTAGCAGTATTGACGACCAAGATGGCGGGATAGCGTTGTTCCTTAAAAAAAAAGCATGGATCGCGCTGCAAAATACGCCTACTTTGCAGGCTATGTATTCGATCGTTTACCGTAAACTCCCGCTTCAGCCAGCCCCCTCAGCTATATGCGCCCCATCGGTTAGGAACCCATCTATTTTTAAACAAAAACATACATTCGATTATAAGCCACACAGGATATAAGGCCCCCCCGTTATACCCCTAGGATATAAGCCCCCCAGATATGAGTCCCCCGGATAAAAGCCCTCTCCATATTCATTAAAAAAAAACGATTTATTATGACGTTTTGAACCTTAAGAAAAACCCATCAATGCAGAATGTATTTTGATCAGCACTGAACTGTTTTAAAGCGCTTTCTCTGTTCCGGTTACAACCCCCTCTCCGTTCGTAAACCCATTGCTAAGATGTTTAAGCCCGGAAATTAATTATAAGCGGGAGTTTACGATATGCCGAACTAATTGCGACTGTGAAACTTGAGCCACTGCAGAGTAGGGTCAATGAAAACTCGTGTTGTTTTAGAAGCCTTTTTTGTTTCGCGGTTATTTAATTTTGCGACCATTTAAGATCACGGAGCGTCCTGAATATTAGGTACCCCAAAAATTACATTTTTAAAATAACTCAGGTTATATCAAGGAATAAAGAATGCGAAAGGAGCTGAAAGAAATGTTTAGTGAGTGGTAACTAAACACTTTTCATTGATAATAAAGCTGCAATTTAGGGGAAAAAGTTAATAGCCATTAGCACAAATATAAAAGTGTTTTGTCGACTTCGCTTTTTAAAATGATTCGTGGTTAGCCACAAGTTTCTCCAGTGTTTCTTTATGGATTTCAATTAGGGTTTTTCATTGACAGTTTTGGATGGTAACACATTGTTAAACATACTTATATTGTCCACGAACCGCGCCTAAACACTTAGTTTATTTGTATCTGAAGTACTTACAACTAAGTACTACGTTTTTAAAGACTTTTTATTCGAATTTACATCTTGAAATACCTAGATTCTAGGATCAAGGTTGCTTGGAGAACCCTAGCAATCATCAGGTTCTAACTCAGGCGTTGATATTTGGTGGGAAACTGAGCCCATTTGGTTTGTAAAACACTGATAGTGAATTTGAGCCTGGCGCTTCTATTCATACTAATGACGGTATAGCTAAAACGTTTTAACATCTCTGCTGTTTTTCAGTAAATGCAAGTTAACCGGCATTCGTCCTGATTCAGTGCGGTTGACAGCGGAACGAGATGAAACTATTTTATGGTGTTTAAAGAAAAACAGCCACTGCCCTGGATGGTAAGAACAACGGATCGGGGCTCGAGAAAACAATTTCATTCTTGACTGTTCAAGAGTGACATGAATGTTATCTGTGTAAAACCTTAATAGCTTAGGCTTCTCGTTAACGCTGAAATTATATATAAAGGATATCAATAACTTAACGAACTACCAAGTCGAGATCGATATTTGAAAAATCTCTTAGCCGGCCTGAACTTTTTCTTCACTTTATAGCCCGGTTATTCCCTTAACATTGATCATGAAACTTAAAATAATTAGCCCGAAATGTCTTAAAATTGGTACTTGAAATATTCTTAACTGTTGAAAGATTCGACCTTCCGCACTGCCTTCAGGCAGAATGGCGAAACAGCTGTCTACGGCGGCAACCCCGCAATGTTTTGGGTTCTTTCGATGTCGTGTTGATGTCTTGCAAAGTTAATTTTCATGTAATACGACCAGCTTGGCAGAATTCAAGGTGTCTCCTTTGTATATTTTTGCTGATCGGGTCTTCTATAGATCCTACGTTCTGCGGCATATTCGTTTGCTGTCCTTTGCAGTTTAAATGTCAATTTTTAACCAGCATGGGTCACATTTTCTGTGTCTTTCACTGCGCAGCTGTTGGAAAAATCTCTTACGAACTTATCTTTCAAAGGATAAACTATGAAGGCAATAGGTTTTTCTAAAAAGGCGTTTTTCACTATTTAACCATGTTTTTATCACCCTAGATAATATAAAAGACTCACTTTACTCCGTAGATTGAGCTTATAACCCCAAGGTACATAAACAACATCATCAATCTTTTCCTGGCTTCTTAGGAAAAGTTATATTTTTTATTACTTCTAATACGACATGAGAGGTCAAGTTTTAAAAAGATTATGCCTAAAATGATTAAAAAATGACAAGTGAACATAGGAACTACAAATATTGGCATAGACTTGAACGTTAAAGTTTTTACGGTAGGGTGAAATAACGCCCTATCTAAAAGCTGTCATATTCAACAATGCATTTACTTATGTTAACAAAAAATAAGAGATAAATAGAAAACTTTCAAATTTGCAATGCAAAACGCCGTTTTGGCTTTACTTGGTGAGTCGATTAATTTTCTTTGGCTACCTGCGACGGAAGTTTATTGTTTACATGTGTATAAAAAGAGGTTCTCGTAGTAACGATGGGCGAGGGAAACATTTTACAAAAACGTACGATATCCCATGGTCTGAATCCGTGTAATTTTCACTTATATTAAAACATACAAATAATAGGTTTTTGAAAACGTAATTATAGTCTGTGAGAATATAAACAGGCAGGAATCTTTGTCACATTGCTGATAAACATGTTCTCGACCATAGGCTACCTCAGAATATAAATCGTGTTTCAAGTACGGAGGCAGGTGTGTTTGAATGTTACGATATTCGCAAACAAATTGCTTAAAAATTCAATTCACGTCCGTTTTCAATCACGAGTTGGGGGGAGATTCCTGGCTAATTTACGGTCGTTTTATAAGAGTTCAAATTAAGTAAATCTAACCTTTTCCATTTGATAAATTTGTAAAGATTATCAAGACGAGAAATATACAATTTAATAAGTTGTTTTCGTCTTTTTATTTCCAGGATTCCCTTTGTTATGGATAAGACAGGCTTGCGTGTTTTATTATTAGCGTAGAAAACGTAAATGTTGCCGCGGATTTGTGTTTTAGTCTCCTTTGCCCTACTGGCCGTACTTGGTTATTCTTTACAGGAGCCTGGATTAAGGTAAAAGATTTTCTACACGAAAGCGCAACTAAACAACTAAGCAACTTAACTTGGCTTTATGGAAGATTTGCTATTACTCACGCTACAAGTGTATATTTAACTGACTATCTGCCAAAATGATTCAGTATAAATCGCTAAATATGGATCAATGATTTTAAAAATTTAATAGCGTTTAAGCGTCTTAACATTAATTTAGTATTAAACTTTCAGAGCAGTCGTTTACCTCTGTTAGTGATATCGGCAAATCTAGCGAATGTATCGATGACAGTTTTCTATATTTTCGTAAAGGGTAAAGTGATTTGCTTTGTAAGATTTTGATAAACTAGAAGAAAATCTTTCAATTGATTTGAGAGTGAATTATTCTATTTTATTTTCCATGTCATGATGTCCCTCAACCTGTCTTTAAGAGCGTAATTCAGTGAATGTCAGCCAAGAAACTAAATTCAATTCAAATTTTGATTTCCATGTTTTTTCTCTGCACGCCATCAAGTTTGCGTGGTATCCCACAGCTGAATGTAATGGAGAGGCAGTTTCTCGATCAGCGCTGCAAATTTTACTCGTGGCGGTCTGCAGTGGAAATGCGTGAATGAATTAACAATCTCTTGCGAACATGTATAAAAGAATAGCATACGGTCAAACAATTTTTTATGACACTTTGCGAAGACGTATTTCATAATATTAAACATCAAAAGTGCTTGTGGCTTACAAGAAGAAGTTTTTAAGCTACTTTGAAGTATCTTAGTGAATATGATGATTGTGGTGGTAAGTTCACAAAATGTGTCTCCGTCAACCATATTCCTCATCGAGCTAGAACTTTGAAATGTTGTTTTTTATTGTCGGATGCAAAACTCTTTTGAGTGTTTGGCATATCTTCCGGCCATTGATCAATAACATTTGAAGAAGTGCAAAGTAAAATCTTATCATAATGAGGATACGTTTCCCAAGCCACCTTAACGGACAATGCAATGCCAGGTCCCATGTAACTGATCTTTTTGTATTTTTATCTTGATTGTTGTTGTTCTCCAAAGCTCATCCGAGGGAGACTGGAGCGGGAAGAATGCATCGCAAGTTCTGCGCATGCTCCTCGATCCTAACAATTATGACAAACGGTTTAGGCCTGGATATGAGGGTATGGACATCTTTCAGTGCTTAAAGGTGA
This sequence comes from Porites lutea, assembly GCF_958299795.1. NCBI lineage: Eukaryota > Metazoa > Cnidaria > Anthozoa > Scleractinia > Poritidae > Porites > Porites lutea. Next base: position 26,637,194 of record NC_133210.1, on the reverse strand, counting down.
TGTTACACGGGGCGATTTGCAACGACGATTTTTAACGCAACACATCATTGCAACATTATTGCGACATTGTTTCGAATGGTTGCAACATTGTTCCGACATTGCTACTCTGTGTTGCGCAAAAAATCGTCGTTGCGAATCGTCCCGTGTAACATCGCCTCAACTCTGACCGCCTGGATAAGCATATCACTCTTCCATCTTGCTAGTCGCTTCGCAGCGTTCTTTGTGTCTTCACGCAACGCTTCTTGTGCGGAGGAGCGTTGTGTGACGCGTGACGACTACTATCTTGCTAACTTGGTGCGGAAAAAAAAGGCCTTTCATTTGCGCAAATGGTGTACTTAATGCATACTTGGCATACTAGTGCGATAGGGGTCTTGGAAGATATTATAAATATTAATATAAAATTATATTATTTACTGCTTCAACTATTTCACCTATACGTGATCAAAAGAGCACCTCCTAACCTATTTCTCAGTTCAAGACTTAAAAGGGTTTTCTTTTTCTGAGATACTGGGAACAAAATATCTCACACGCCCCGAGAAATTGTTTAAAAGGCCACAGAAGGTAAGTATTAATAACACATTTGATTTTAGATTAATAAATTTTGACTGAATGCCTACGAGAAGACGCCTTCAGCCACCGTGCTTAACTTATATTTTCACATGGACACCGACTCCACCCTCTGCATGCAGCCCACGTGAATAGGCTATGGTTGTTTTCGAATGATTTTGGCCCGGCTGAGACGCCAAACTTTTCATGAGCCGAACTTAATACTCGCCCCATGAAAGGGAATTCGGATTCCGGAATGCGGAAAATTTTTGCTTGTAACATCCGGAATCCCCAAAAAATTTTGCTTGCGGAATCCGGAATTACGAGCTTTGGAATCTGGAATCCATCGCTGGGAATCCGGAATCCCACTAACGATTGTAATCCAGAATCCACTTCCACTGAGTAAGACTGAAATCCGGAATCCATTGCGTGGAATCTAGAATCCAAGACTGTCTTGGATTCACTTACATGGGGTGATAATACATTGAATTAATGGCTCTTGACTGAATTAAGTACATGAAAAGTTTGGCGTCTGAACCAGACCTTAATAAGCACTCGTTTTTGTTTCACAGGAAAAGCTGTGAAAGTTTTAGTGACTTTGTTCGTAACTTCGCTAGGTGGACTTGATGAAAGGGAAATGGTAAGAAACGACTCACTTTCCTGAGCGTCCAAAAAGTGCAGTGACACCATCCGGCATGCGCTTTGACTTCAAAGCTGTCGCTAAGCGCGAAGCGCAGTTAACGCGAGCGCACGCGCGCAGGAGAGACAAAATACCATTTTAAACTAGCTCTACAATTCTCTTTCAAAGGCCGCGCGCTTCCGTTAATCGAGCCGACGTTTTACGGGTCTCATAAGTTCGAAGAACACATAGTTTTTCGCACGCTGCGCTGTTAACTAGCAACGACTCTTCGATAGAATGGTCACACTTTAGGATTCTTTTCACAGGATTTACATTCTTTTCCATGTGAAAACGCTCTTTACGTTAGTATTATTATTATTATTTTTTGCAGTTTTGTCAACAGACACAATAGTAAAAAAACTGTCAACTAATCTTTAAGTTTTTAGAATTAGGTCAAAAGATTAGGATAAGATTAGGATTATTGCAGGGATAAGTTTGACTTTGGAAAGCAAGTAGAGATAAGTTTGATTAGTCCTTCTTATGGAGTGAACAATACACTGGGTTTTTTCAGGTTTTCTTGTATCATTACTGCTCTCTCGTTTTGATTTGTACTAAATTTGTTCCTTACATGTCTCATTAAAGCAATTTGAGAGCACATTCTTCATGAGGCAGTTGTGGCATGATTCACGTCTTCGATATGATCAGTTTTACTCCAAGAGAAATTTGACGCTTAATGGAGACATAATGAAACAAATCTGGATCCCAGACACGTACGTCAACAACGAAAAATCCAAAGTGGCTCCTGAACAGGAGTTCCTTCTCACAATTTTTCCTGATGGCAGGATTATTTACAGTCAACGGTAATCTGTTAACTTATACAACCAAGGCAAAAATGTCCCCTGGATTGGTATTTGTTTGTTAGACTGAGAGCAGTCCCTCTTTAGTCAGTCAAGTCTAAGCTCGGCAGGACTGGAGAGAGCGAATTGGCTGAGAGGGAAACTTCCCCTCGGCTTTCGCTCGCTTCGCTCGATTTCCTCGCTCGCGCTTTCTTCGCTCGCGTGACCTAACCTCTTCTTCCCGCCTCTCTCCAGTTTCCCTCTCGGCCAATTCGCTCTCTCCAGTCCTGCCGAGCTTAGACTTGACTGACTGAAGAGGGACTGCTCGCATTCTATTTGTTTGTTTAAATTGGAATTATTCTCACAAAAATCGCTTGAGGAAAGGTATAACTCTTTCGAACTCTGACCCCAAGAACAAGGATAGTAAGGCTCATTTGAATATGAACGAAAGAATATGAAACTAGTGGCCATTCAGGCTAAATTAAAATTTAGATTAACTTCAAGTTTAAGGCTACGTGCAAACGGGCGCAAAAACTCCCAACTATGTCGGGAGTTGTCAGCCAACAATGTTGCGTCCGTTTGCACGGGGCGAAAAGTTTGACCGGTTTCAAACTTTGCGCAACAACACGCAACAACATCCAACAACATGCAACAGGGTGTGCAAACGGACGCAACATGTAACATCCAACAATGTTGGGAGTTGTTGGTCAACAATATTGCGTCCGTTTGCACGCAGCCTAACCAACCTACTTCTCCCTAGAAATTTAGTCTCAGGGAAGAGACGGCATTTTCCATGTAAGGTTATCATATAGTCTCCCTCGTACCCAGTCTAACACATATCTTGACAGTCTTTTTGCTTTCTCTATCCCGCTTAATGAGCGACACCTTAATATGCTCTAGTAGACCTTCTTCACCTTCTTCTCTGAGAGTAACCTGCCACGAAGTCATTAGTATAGCTCTTGCCTAGACCCTGTACGCGGTCTTCCCAGCCCCTCTCGGTCAATCCATTACTTTGATGTAGCCGACCCAAACTCGGATCACGTGAGGCGAAACGAATAGACTCTGCGGAAAATGAGGCCTAGGGACTAGGTAATATCCGATCCAAAGCCGACACCATCCGGTGACGATATATTTCAAATAACTCTTTCGTCTGGCACTCGCAACAACTTTGCGCGTGTATCACGCTTTTTTGTACATTTTGTTTGCCGTCGCCGCACAACCACAACGTGAAAGTGTCTAATTTTACGTTTTGTCGAGGACGTGAAAGCAAGACAACGACTTTCTTTTTCTTTGCCTGAACTTTTGATACAGTATTTTAGAATTTGTCAAATGTTGGCAATTTAACTTCCCAATATTGGACAAATTAAACGAGTTTGTATGAACGCCATAAAAATTAAAGTAGCGCAAATTCACTTTCTAAGCGAAGTTTTTGTAGCCGTCACGTTGTTGCTTAAGCTCCCCATTGTCGAATGAAATTTAAGTAATGTTGTTTGTTTGTAGATTGACTGTGATTGCTGCTTGCAAAATGGATCTACGGAATTATCCCATGGATAAACAAAACTGTAGTCTACTTTTTGAGAGTTGTAAGTAGAAAAAAATGCTAAATAATCTTGTAACTAGACAATGACTAACACCGGGAATTCATTTATTGCCGCCACACCTTCCTCGATCTGCAGAATTCTTCATTTCCTACTCAGCCTCATTCACTAATTGCTATAAATCAATGTTAAATGAGTGTCTTTATATCTGATGTAGGCACGGCTGAACTTTACGTCCAATCTTTTAGACCAAAACAACCCCAACCACTAGCTCAGTGTGCAATTTCATTAAACCGTTCCACGCTCGAATGTTTAACTGGTGACAAAACACTGCTGTTCATGCTTTAAACATCACATAAACAATGACTACCTTCTGATTCAGATGGTATGACGACAGCTGACTTATATTTCAAGTGGGAAAATGTGAGCAGGGACATGAAGTCAGCTGTATCGATAGGAGAAGAGCTTATCATGTCACAGTTTGCGGTGGATGATTTTACCGTTCAGGAAATATCCGCCTCCTACGTCACAGGTACTTCCCGGCTTTTTTTGACGGTTTTCGTTTCTCTTTTCCCTTCGCCAGCCAGGTATTGGAAATTATAAGACTGACAATAAGCACGGAACACGATGCATTATGGGAAGAAAACACCCTATGATATTAAGCGGGCTCTCTGCGGATTAGTAACTACATTGCTGGTCATAATTGTTGGAACGCCTTTAAATTTCTCCTGCCCTTCCCCATTCAAGGTTGATTTTCAAGAGTTGATGCTCAACAAAACCCTTGACACCAACATTGGGGAAAAAGAGGGAAACCATAAGTGTATTCGTGGAACGACAAAAACGTTTACCTTATTTTTTTCTGGAAGTGTTTCCCTCAGAAATTATGACCGAGGTTGTAGAATGTACCTTTCTTGCTAAGAAAAGCTTAACATACTATTCAATTCAGCTGATGACGAAAAGTCCTACGGCTATCAGAATGGATGTATTCTACCTTTTCATTTCCATTCCAGGAACTTTCTCTATGCTGAAATTAACTTTCCACATCAGACGAAAGAAGTTTTACTACGTCGTGTCGATATACATTCCCACAATCCTTATCACCATTCTGAGCTGGGTGTCCTTTTGGATTCCACGTAGCTCGCCTCCCGCTCGGGTCGCCCTCGGAATCACGACAGTCCTGGCCCTGACGACTCTAATTTTCGGACTTCAATCGTCGATGCCGAAGGTGAGCTATGTCAAGGCTATTGACTGGTTTCTCTGTGTCTCCTTCCTCTACGTGTTCGCCGCCTTGGTGGAGTATCCGAGTTCCACTTTCGTCACTTCTCAAGCCAAGAAGCTAACAAGAAAGGGGACCGACATCCTTCGAAAGGTGAAAGGCCTGAAAGATGATCCTGAAGATTTTCCGCTCTCGGGGACTCGATATGGCAGCACCGACAAACAACGGGTGAGTGAAACTCCACCCTGTCAAACTTAGCCTGCGTCGTACGACATGTAATTCAACATCAACGTGCTGAGCTAGCCATACCAGAGCAACTTTTCTCTTTAACACAAGCTAATCAAACCAGTTTGTTTGCAAAGCAGAGGCACTGTACTAAATTGTTCAATAATTACAAAGAAATACTCTTCAACACCAACAATTTCTTGAAAGTTACGCAGAGCTTTGGGAACCGCCATCCCCATCCCCATCCCTTCATAAATGGTTTATGGTGTTTTTAAAATAACTTGCAGAATGTGCTGATCCGTCACAGACTTCGCTTTTGACCATAAGTGTGTGACAAAAAAGATCTCTTTGGTAAAAACTTTCTTTAAGCTTAGAGTAGACTCATTTGCGGCATACGTTTACGGTCATCGCATTTACCGCTTGGTATTTTTGTTGTAAACTGAAAAAAAAAATAAAAAACTACAAAAGGTGAACGACCACAACAAACTAACTTTAGACGTTGACGCTCAACTGCTTCAAGAATTGATAAAACCTGTGGCCCCCTAAGTGTCCCCACTCAGCTAACTGGAGACGGACACTTTCTACGACGAATGGGAATTTGGGCATGATAGTTTTGAGGAAAGAGGGAAACCGGAGTACCCAGAGAAAAACCTCTCGGAGCAAACCAGACTCAACTCACATATGGCGTGAACGCCTCGACCTTAGCCCAGATCACATTAGTAAGAGATAAGCGCTTTCACCACTACGCCATTTCTATTAACAAGTTCTCGCCTGCTTTCATATTTTTCAGGAGGACAGTTCTGATCTTCGAAAGCTTACGAGGAACAAACCCGGACACGCGAACGGTGGTTTTGAACATTCACAACTGGAAAACAGCGTGGATGGAGACCGCGAGCGCGCCTATCCTCGGCAGAGACATTCTTCTCAACATCTACTCGACGATGAAGACGGGGATTTTGTTCATAACTTTCAAGGCATTAACGTTGTAGATAAATATGCAAGAATTGTATTTCCTGTTTCGTATCTTCTATTTAACATCTGTTACTGGATTGTTTATTTATCTGCGTGATGATGTTATAGTAGCTTACAGTTATACGCCAGGTGCGAAGTGAATATCGCGCAATATTAGCCAAGAATACTGTTACAATTTACATCTGTCCGTTATATATTTTTTTAAGTTCACCGGTTTTGAGTTATTGCTATCATGAAGGGGTCTGGGGTGGGGCAAAGAGTTCGGTTTCAGTTAAAACATACTTCTCTGTAGGAGGATCCAGCCGTTTTTTTCGGTTTCCTTCAATATTATTGGAAGCCAAAGAAAAATCAATACAATGAAATACATGTATACCTAAATACTACAACTGAAATAAATTATTATAAATATAAAAGTACAAAGATCTATCTATATGTACTTAGACAGTCTTATAGTTAAGTAAAGTTTCATTCAATGATCCACAGCGCTCGATGGCATTTCGAAGTAGTGTACAAATCAAGCTGACAGCTCATTGTCTCTGTGTCAGGGGTTCTTTTTTTGATTAGGCACTCTTTTTTCGTTTTGTCCTTTTCCCCCGCCTCCAAAACAAAGAGGGAAGGAGGACCGCCTGATCGCAGATAATTCAGACATTATTCCAAACTGGTGCAAAATAATTAATTCTTTTATCTTTAAAGTACAAGTTCTGTTGAATTCTGCCGTTGCAGCTGAGGCAGAAAATAATACTATTACCGACAGTTTGTCATTTGAAGTGTTGACGTACTTCCGTAAAATGGCCCCTTTTTGCATAGTGGATATACTTATCCGCTTCCCCTGTCTACCCCAACCCCTTCTCCCCAAAAATCAATGTTGAATTTTGGATCCTCAAGTCTTTTTTTTTACTTCAGACAACATTGATTCGGGGGAAATGTTTAAATGTTTGTTAAAAGCACCCGTTTTAAACAAGTGTGTCAACTACTTTTGTCCCTGATTGTAGCAACAAAGGCCTATTACCCTTGTATGGAGAGTCATTAAAGATGTTTTATACGCAGTTGGCCATTGGCACGATGGTCTCATTTTACTTTTATGACCAGAATCCTTTTCGTCTTCTTTTTTTCTTTCATATTTGAATTTTGTTATCCCAGCGAACTTTGAATAACAAAAGTCCTAATTTGCACAAGAAAGTAAAACCTTGATGGATTCTGGCCGTGGTGTTAAAATGACGTCACATCTTCGTCACACGTCATGGCCATTTTTACGTTGTGTTTGACTCGGAGACTGGGTCAATGTTGTGTCGACTTGCATTTTGGGAATATTTTGGGAGACGAATTTTGACCCAGATTCCTTTGCGACCAATGAAAGAGGTGATAACGTCCCCAAAACAGTCCCTGCTGTAATTAGACACAACAACGATCAAGTCCCAGGCTTAACCTTAATATAGCCATCACAGCTTTTTGCTGACGCAGACTCATTTTCGGTTGCCACTTCTCTGGATCTTTGCCTCAAGAAAAGAGAAGCGACAACCGAAAATACGTCTACGTTGAAAAGCTGTTTTTCTCATATCAATTGTAAATCTACTTTATACCCTATTTCTTTGTCCGAGTCATCATCTACTTTCTCTATTTCGCTTCTGTCCCGGCGTTTTCTCTCTCGATGCCTTATTCCTGGCAGCAGAACTCGACATGGGACCGGTAGCTTTTGCCTTAATCCCCGTCTGTCTTCTTTGTAATGAGCCACTGCCTACACGAGGAGGTTTCATGGCGGAGTGTTTAGCGCTTAAACTGTCGCTCTCGCATCTAGAAAGACGCTCTGAGAAAATATAATTTAAATGAATATGTAAGTCAAGTTAAGCGCGTTTAGACAAAAAATTCTTTTTGTGCTCACTCCAGGAGGAAACGTAGTCTACATTTTAAAACAGGACGTTTGTGGGGGGGGGGGGGGGACGGAGGTTTTGGGAGCCTGGGTGAAAAGGGGCAGCAGAGGTATGGAAGGCGTAGGAGGAAATGGCGGAAGGTGAGAGTTCTAAAAGAGCCGGAAGAGGAAGGAAAAGGAGGAGAAGGGTGGAAGCTAAGAAAACAGAGACGGGAGCCGGGAGCCAGGAACCGGAAACCGTTTCTCGAGGCAAAATGTGCGGTGAAGGAAGGTTTCACTGCTCGCCATGTTTGATTGCCTAGGCGCGCATGAAGCCAAATGTTTGACAAACAGGAAAAACCCACGAGTAAGAAACTACATTTTCCAGGGTTAGCCTAAACAGGTTCTTACATAAATGGTGGTTAACATAAATTTAGGCTTTCTAGGTTCTTAATAGGTTCTTAATTTCTTGCAAAAAATTATGTCGTTGCTAAGAAGATTTTAGTGATCAGCACCCTTAAATTTGCATACCTAATGATTGTTTATATTTTAATATGACCATAATAGAGATCTATTCTCACATGAATTTTAATTTCTTGAGTCAAAACAACTTTATATACATGATTGTGCTGTAAAACACAATATTATAAACATTTTCTCAATGACCTCAATCAAACAACATTTATATATGTACTAACTTGAAAATAAGGACCTTTCTCCAAATTTTAGGCAAAAGAGGTTCTTATATAGAGGGGGCCTAAATTGCAAATTTTAGCCTAACAGGTTCTTAAATGTTGGGTTCTTACTCGTGGATTTTTACTGTACGTGTTGACGTAACCTGACAAAATTGACGAATCATAGGGTATACCAAGAGAGAATGGGTATACCAGAAGCTCCATTTCCCCGTCCCTCCCAGTCCCCCTCACCCCATGCGGTTTTCGCGCAACTTAATTTTCGATCCGCTTTCCCGGCTGCTATCCTGGAGCCTGGAACAGGCTAGTGAAATGACAATAGACGAATCATAACGTTTTAACGTGATCACTAACTTACCTAGAAACGCTGGAGTTACAGTAATCATGTCATTGAGCATTGGTGTGTACTGGTCACCTTCATTTTCACCCTTTTCTATGAAAGTAACACAAACCAATAAAGATATTCGGGTAGTTTAAATCTTAATTTTGTAACAGGTGTAATAACAATGAACACAAGTCCTTACTTAGTCGCCCCCACCCTGTTTTACTTTTTGTATTATTATATGTTATTTTACGGCGAAACTGAGCAGTTCCCAAAATAAAATAACCAGTGACTGGGTACCTTCGTTTATAGGAAATCATTCATCTAGCGCGAAAACTTGCAACTGGTAGAAAGCGCGGGAAAACATAATTATCAATAACTATTACTAATTATAATTTATTACTCCTACTATTAGTCTCGCATTGTAAATAGTTTTAGCTTTATCCTATTCGTAAAATTTTGTAGTCTCATGTAAATAGTTTTTACATTTTATCTTTTTAATTAGTTATTATATATATATTTTTTAATTATAATTATCTATTCATTTTTTAATTTCTGATTTTAATATGTAATACCTGCAAACTAGCTTGTGAATTTTCTCACAAATACCTAAGCGTGTATTTTACACAATAAACTTGACTTGACTCTTGACTTGACATGCAAGTATTACATAAGCGAAGGAAAATAATTGTAGTAAATATTGCTAAGAGGTATTAGCGGAGGCAAAATTCATGTCTACTTTGCTACTTCCTGGCCCCAGTTGTTCGAAAGGTGGATAGCGCTATCCAATGGAAAAATTACTATCCAAAGGATAGCGCAATTGGTTTTCGTAATACCTATCCTCTGGATAGCGATTTATCCGGTGGATAGCGTTATCCAATTTTTGAACAACCGGGGCCTGGTGGGTAAAAAGTGGGCGCATGTATCTGAATGTAGTTGGCCATCAGGGGTTGGTGTTGTGTCGAATTGCACTATGGGATTGTTTTGGGAACAAATTTCGCCCTAGTTTCCTCGTAAAAGCTGTAGTGCCAAAATAGTTCCATAGTGCAATTCGACACAATATCGACCCAGTCTCCTTAAAAGGTCAAGGGGCTCACAGTAAAAAACCCTCATTTTCAAAACGAGGGTAGGTGCAAAATCTTTCTTGTGATAATGGTTTCATTTCCTTGAGGATAAAAATAGTATTTTCATATCAATAGCTTCGTAAAGAACCTCAGTTTGAAACAGAGGCTCGGGTAACTCAGAAAGGGGATTTTTTTCCTTAAGAAAGGCCATCATCTATTTATGTTATTGAGAAGGATTCGAAATTTAAATCTTTCTGTTTTATTATCTTTTAACAATATTTCAATAGCGATGTCTAGTTCATGCAGCAAAAGCTGGTTTAAATGGGGATAAAAAGTAATAAAGAAAAGTAACGGAATTATTCAACAACAAATGCCGGAAAAGGAGGGTGTTCGCGTTATAAAAAGAATAACAACGCGTCCCATAAATTAAGGCAGTTAAATATAATTTCACTCTCTCCATAAAGTTCAGACAAAACAAACTTAATAAATTATTTAAAACTGTCTCAGAAAAAAATATATTTCTATAAGTCCTCAAATATCAGTTTGTCAACTCAGCCTAATTTATCCTTAAAATAAATGTGTGAACTGAATAAGCTGAAAATCTTGCATATGACTTTTTTAAGCGAGGTCTACGTACCAGGCGACATCTGTTGCTTCGAAAAACCTTTTAATAAGAATGTTCGTTTGCCACACTTTTAGCTTTAAGTTCTTATGATTTAGAATTCAGCATATGCTTGATGGTCGTAAATAAATAGGCAGTCTTCTAACGGGCAACGTATAACTGAGTTTTGCTTAAAGTTATCTCCGGGTTATTTTCTAGATTCACTGTCACAAATTTTGATCTGAGTAACGAGAGTCCTTGATAAACACTGTTGAAAGCATGAAGCACTGAGAGAGTAGTTTAAAGATGATTTTTATAGAAAGATATGAAAGATGATAAGCAACTTTATTCAAGTTCATATATATAGAGCGAGAACAGTTAAGAGTCAAGATTAACTTCAGATAGCGTCCAAATGCTTTAAAGAGAGTAAACAACTCAATCAACGGGAGGGTTTAACTTATCAGTTACCAACTTACTTTCAACTCTTATTAAAACAAATGACTCCCGCTCTTTCAGAAGTTCTGTGGCGTAAATCAAAGGATGGTTGACAAGGAATTTAAGATTTCCAGATTCATCAGATAAATCGACAGTGGCTGAAAGAAAAAAATAGACAAAGTTTATTGATGTCAGGTCAAGTTTACGAGTCTGTGGGATGACATTTAGCTCACGTAATGCTATTAAACTAACTCTAAATAAAAGTTGCGTATCTCACCATCTTTGGTGCAATTACATCGTCGCTTAATATCGTCTAACAATATGTCTGTCCGACAGTTCGGGTTAAAAATCGATTCTTCACCGTCTGTAAGAGTAGAAATAGATTCAATTTGATTTCTTTCGGTTATTATGGAATTAGAAACGTGCAATGATAATCAACGTCTATGACCTTATATTAAAACTTACCTCCGAAACGCACTGTTATAAACATTATCTGGCTTTCGAAAACTGAATCCTTTTCTTGTTAAAAGAACTTTATTATTTTTATGCTAAATTTCTCGCATCCATGCCGGCAATGTGAAATTTATAGAGCATTGAAAGGTTTGTGCGAAACAATACCGTCTCTTCAGAAACCACGATAAACAAACGAAGCGTGGAGTCCAATGAAATGGAAGATTAACTTTACAAAGGGGAAATATAATTACCATGGACATATAGTTCATTCCAATTATTTACAATAGGATTTAGCACCCTTCAGAAAGACCACTTTTAAGAATAATTTTATCTCCATGGACTGCTTAAAACATACTAAAAAATATCCTGGGAGGGTTTACAGTGAATCCTTTTTTTTCTCTGCATGTCTAAGAAAATTCAGAGCAATAACTATCGCTACAGGGAGGTAACGCTTATATTAGCCTTCACGCTAAAGGATTTTATGTACAAACTTGAAAATTAGCATTGGGTATTGAATTGCGAACTTCAGTGTTTTAACTCTTAACACTAAACTTACATTCCTCTAAACTTTGAAATCAATTTATGTCGATACACTAAATGTATTTTTAGGTCTTCAACTGCATGTATGTCTTTTAATTCGTTTGGTTGCGTGGGCTAAACTTGGCCAACAAGAAGATTCGTGAACAAGTACTGCCAGGTGCCTAGCAACGGGAGAGCCACAGGCTTACCATATATTTTTTCTAAGGAATTCTGTAAGATCAGTCCTGGTAAGATAGACACTTCATCCAACAACAGATATATACCTAGGGAAATATATTAATGTTTAATTTTGGGGATCACGGATTTAAAGTTTAAATCCATGAGTTCCATAATTCTGACACTGCACACTGCACGAAAAGACTTTGTTTCGGAGGATTATATCCATATCCTGCAAGTATATTTTGCGGATAATTTTTGGCCGTTCACACCCTAACTGAAACGTGGTTTTCTTCTCCATAGTATACGGTTGGAGAAATAAAACAAGCTTCATTGCTTTTTTGGTGCTCAAAAGAATTTAATAAAAAATATAAATAAATAAATAACTAGAATGAGCATATAGGTGTTTAGTAAAATCCAACTAGTGGTCCATTTTCAATGCTGCGTTCTGATTGGTTGAGCTACTACTAGGCTGTGTCCACTAGTAGAGAAAAGTGCCGGCTTTGAAAATCAAAACAGTGGCGGCTGAATCACGTTTTGCTAGCTAAAGTTGTTTCGTCTCGATATTTTTGACCAAATAATTGGATTTTACTAAAACAATTATTCCTCTCGAGTCAATTATTCCGCCTCCAAGTCAATAGCCCATTCGGCCTTCGGCCTTATTGCTAATAGGTAGGTATAAGTAAGGAAAAGAAAAGATTCATTAACAAAGGCACGGCTTTCTTCAATATTTTAATTTAGAAAAATATTTATTACGTAGCCTGTAAACTGAATAAATCCTTAAGTACAAAAATCTACACATCTTGACTTTATCTGTCTGTTTTCTTACAGCAAGCTTCGTGCTTTTATCTAAAATGTAGTTTAAAACTAACTTTGAAACTGATAAGCAGTATTTCAAACCCTACAATAGAGTGATTTTCCTTGACCCGTGAAATAGGTAGGAGAATACTACGCACTATTATGCACTAATTCTATTGTCCTCTTTCATTTACCTCTTGCCATTTCGCACAATTTGTTTGTATCTGTTTCACGGTTCAAGTAAAATCACTTTATATCTCAGTTGCCATTCTGCTACATTTTTTCTCCATATTTCGCCACGTAACTGAAATATCTTCTTGTTCCTTTATTAAATTTATTTCTCCTCTTACTACGACGTCACTCGCAAGCACAATCAGTTTACCTTCCTTTTAAAACAAGAGGGAATTCTGGTTGTTGTTTTTTTTTTTTACGGGGGGAATGATGTTGATTTCGGAAGGAAATAAATCAGGGAAGAAAAGGTATACACATAAACCAGTTAGTGCGCTAATGGGATCAGAGGCTTCTTGTTATGGTGGTGGACTATCTGGTAATCGTCTACCAATTATTCACTTCATATTTTAATTTTTAACAAACCCCAAATCCATTTTTTTCCAAATTTCCAAAATTTCAAACATCCCCAACTAATTTTTATACATTAAACACATTCGGAAAATTATTCAAAAATTCACAAAAAATTATTGAACCAAGGACTTTAACAAAATAGAGTCATTATTTTTTGATCGAATAAAATATTGGTTAGATAGAAATTAAGAAAAAGGTCGGAAATAAACGAAAAACAATGCTTTTAACCAGAATGCCCCCTTAAGCATCTCCCACACTTCCCTATCTACGTCTGCTTTTCCTCTTCACCATTTCAGCAAAGTACCGTCAGTGGGTTTCTTTGTTCCATTTTATATCTCCACATCTTTTCCACTGGAAGTCACTTTTCCAGTACTCCTTCTCTTCTCTTTCCTCTCCATTGCATTTTGAGCAAACGATTCCTCTGTAGTTACCTCCTTCCAATCACCTCTTTCTTGTATTTCACCTATTCCTTCCTCCAACCCTCTCCTATCCGCAGCCACGTCTTGTGAACGTCGTCTCCCCTCTCTATCTGTAGTCCCCTCCTGTTTACCTCCTTCCATATCGTTCCCCTCATCCTCCCTCCCTTGTCTGCTCCGTCTCCCCTCCTTCGCCACGATGCTTTCCACCCTGCTGGCTTCCTTCATTCTCCTGTCCGCTTCTTCCTGCACTTGCTCCTCATGGAGCTGTTTCCTCCACTGATCCTCTATCACCAACATCAGGTCATGGCTCCGCCGGCTGCGGTAGTCGGGTTGAGGTTCCCGAGCAGCTGTAGCCAACAGAATCTCCTGCCTATAAAGGACATTCAGGTGAAACTTAGCGGGATAAATTCTCTAAAAATAGACTGAATGTCTTCCGTGACATTCAAAGGGGCCAAATCAAATTATTTGCTTTATTTCTAAGAAGCTAAAACTTTTTTTAGCATCAGTTTGGAGGTACGTATCAAGTAAAAACAGATTCATAGATCTGCACACAACAAAGTAATTCAACAAACCTTAAAGAAGGACGCTTGGGTCCCTTCTTGACGAAGGCAGTAGATTTGGGCAGCGGAGTAGTACGTGCCCGAGACCTGGGACGACTGCTCAAGGGTACAACGGGAGGAAGGGGAGGAAGTAATATCGCTGACAATCTGCTTGCAGACCAGGACGGAAATGAGTTTACGACGTCGAGCAGTGGAAGCTTCTTATCGAGTTCCGATTCAACCTGAAGAAAAAACGACAAAATTATTTAATCATCGCCAGCAAAAATTATGATCGCAGCGAGCCACAATGAGTTGACGACACTTAACCCTTTAAACCTTAAAATCAAAATTTGAATTCTCATTTGTTGCCCCTATTCATTTCCTACAGAAGTAGTGGAGGGAAGTTGATAAAATATCAAGCAAATTCATCGTGTGTGATCATGTCCGAAATTCTCATGATTACTCTGTTTTACAAAGAAATGATATTACAAGGAGAAATTTGATGCTGATCACTCTCAGCGCTTAAAGGGTTAAAGGGACACAAGTATTTCAGTTCTTGAAACTGTCATGTGTCACCTTCTCTAAATAATAAGGACCTTACGAAACCACGACGGCGACGGCAACGTCAAAAAGCAATAGGTTTAGTTAGCAAAACAATAACTCTGCACGCTTTTTTGTACATTTCTTTGCCGTCCCTACACGAATACGACGTGAAATGACCAAACGTTTTTTTGAGGACGGGAACGGCAAGGTGATAAATCCCATGATTTCTGTCTGAACTCGGGCGCGGCCCTCTCCAACATAAATTCCCTTCTTTTAAGTAACTGGGCGACTTGGGATAATCGAGAAATGGTTTGAAAGGATGCGGAGTTTCCATGGACGTCGGCGTTGTCGGATCGTAAGGTCCCTAATGTAAGTCTGGCCCACGTTGTTCAAAAGTTGGATAGCGCTATCCACCGAATATATCACTATCCAACGGATAAGTTATTAAGAAAACCAATTGCACTATCCACTGGATAGAGATTTATCCAGTGGATTGCGCTATTCAACGTTTGAACAACCGGGGCCTGGTTTGTTTGTTTTTTTTAATGTCCAGTTTCATTCGCCTCTTTAGAAACCAGGAGACTGGAGCGAGTTAACTTTTGCAAAGACTTCTGGGACTGTAACTGGTGACAGGGAAAACAGTTGGATGCATCCCCAGTAATGATCCCAGAAGTCTTTGCGAAAGTTAACTCGGTTCAGTTTCTTTCACGTTCCTAAAATAGCAAACAGCAACAACAGTTTATTCAATTTGCAAATTAATAATTTAGGACTATGAGTTGATACGCCTCACTGACAGCGAGAGAGATTTATTTGACTGTTTTCATACGGAATGATTCAACGATTCACCAAAAGATGTCAACATCAAAAGTTTTACGCCAACATAACCGAAACTCTTCCAAGCATTTTTAAAAACAGATTTGCTTTCAGTTTAACAAGGTTTACAAGATTATCGGCGGCTACTGAGATTTCAATTATAATGACCATTTGGTTTGTTTATAAGTCCCTCGTGTTACATTAAGCCCACCTGAGCTAGTTTCCAGGCTTCTAAAACACGGACATCTCTCTCCAGCGAATGATGTCTCATGAGTTGTGCCCAGGCCGCTCCACATATTCCATCTTTTGTGCTATCGCCACCACAGTGACGGCAAATTCGCACTAGGCCTTGCACGGCCGCAAACCTGACTCTCCAACTCCAATCTTTGTGTTCATTCCCTGTAAAATAAGGAGGTACTACATAAATATTTATCGGTAAAGCAGTAAAAATAAAGCAAATGAAGCCTTAACGATACCTTCTACGACAGGCAATCTGATTTTCAGCAAGTCCAAGAGCCCCAAGCCCTCGCTTGACATGGCGTTTCTCTTGCCATAGACGGTAACCTTGCGATTAGCCTCGCTTCCAAGCAGAGCAGTTTTCTGAATGGCAGAGCTCTGTCCGTTCATGCAAACTGACGTCATACAGTCGGTGTAGAGGTACGCTAGTTCCCAGCGCCACCCGGTTAGCCCGGCTGCATTAGAAAACAGTGAAGTTCCGGTTTTCACGCTGCTTTTGTCATCTGCAAGAAACGAAGTTGAAAAGATTACATGAGTAAAAACGTTTACCTCATTCTAGATTTTTTCTTCTACAACTGTTAGTATGGTGACAAGAGAGAGAGAGAGAGAGAGAGAGAGAGAGAGAGAGATTAGAATACAGAACCTTCTTAGCCTGAGAAAACAGTTGACACTTCGCGACGTCACCACCGTTTTCTCCGCGAAATGACATCCGAGGGACGACTGCAGAAATTACACGCTGATGACGTCTCAATGGTGGCGTCGCGAAATGTCGACTGCTTTCTCCTTTCGGATCATTATACGTTTCTAGGAAACTGCCCACCTACCCCTCCCCTAAACCAACATTTGCCCTAAGTAAGAAGTAGGTGTTAATGTTGGCTTAGGGGAGGGGTAGGTGGGCAGTTTCGCAGAAACGTATTCGAAGCGTTTTAGAAAGGTCAACGACCGAAATGACGGTCGAATTGGAAATTTGCGGCGAGTAAGCTCACCTTCCTCTGCTAGTGGAATGCTAACTGAGCTTCCCTGTGTAAACAAACTCTCTTTTGTCAGGGACCGCTCCATCTGTGCCTTAGGGACTCCACTCTCAGTATTCACAACCTCAGCATCCTCTTGAACGTTAAACCGCACTGCTGTTCCACCGCGGGCGCGAACAGAGTTTTCAGTTTCTTTGTTAGGAATACTCTGTCTATATGACTGCGTTGGTGACTTTGCTGGTTTTTCAGCGTCGTCTTCGGAGTCGGAAGACATTTCGTCTTTCTTAGCAGCTGTTTTCCGCGTTTTCTTAAACGTTTTTGAGACGCTCGTGGCTCTCTCCATCACGTTATCTAATCTTCCACGATGCCCGCTTTCTACGCTACTAACATCTGCAAAGCTGGCTTCAGACGATGCATCACTGGCAGTATTGCGTGACGTGACGCTCACTGCATCATCCTCCGGTTGTTTAACCGACGTATCTTCGAGGCCAAGGTCAGCAAAATCACGCAATCCTCGAACGAAACTAGGCGTCTGTCCAATGGACATAAATCCCGACGCAGTATGAGCTTTGTCCACGTTCAAATGCAAATCGTCTGGCAGACTTTTGGTCTGATGTCCAGCGATAGTCGACAGACAGTTATTGCATAGGTGAACGTGACGCGCATGTTCGTCTGAAATCTCTGCTGGTCTCGCAAACATTCCAGCAGCGAGAGCTTGGAAAGTGCGAAGAACGGCAATGTCACGCTTTGATACTTCTGTTAGAACTTGAAAAGCGCAACAGACGTCTAACCTGTGCCAGGAGTAAAAAGAGACGAAAGGCTGGGTAAGATAAAGGGATGGGCAGACGCCACAGCGAAACCAACCGATCGGAGCTTGACCTGGTATTAAAGACTTGGCACCTCCCTACAGGGCGACGATTATCATGTAGCATTTTACTGATACGCAGCCCCCCCATGTAAGGAAATCCAAACAGTCTTGGATTCTGGATTCCAAGCCATGGATTCAGGATTCCAACCACTGGATTCCGGATTCTTTGCAAGAAGGGTAACTTGGATTTCGGATTCCAGTCTTAAGTTGGATTTACAGCAATTTCAGTTTTGAACAGAGTGAATGACCACTTAAGCTTTGTAGTACTTTGCTTAGGCTTTTGCAGATTTCTCTCGGTTGATCGTGAACAATTATGAATATGGCAGGTATATACCTACCAACTTTTTGTAATTTATAGACGAGTCATTTTCATCCTGAGAGTGCCAGGAATTTTTTTGTTGAGGTGCGATATCATAATATCCGAAGATGTCCGAAGACGTTCTGAAGACGTTCCGAAGAGTTACGTCTAATCAAACACGGGAACACGAAGGAACACGACCTCGTCTGCAGTGAGTTTCCCTTCTAAAATAAGTGAATTCGGAGAAAGTCGATCACTCACATGGACTTTTCTTTTCTCCTATTAGTTCAAGTTTCTTTAAATAATTAATACATTTTTCAAAATGTGTCAGTTAATGATGCAATGGCTCAAACTTTTCTACCAGGCGTGAGATCGAAGTTTTCGATCAGCAGGCGTGACACTGGGCAGGTACACAGATATAATGCTATGGACTTTGTTCTTACCATAACTCAGTAGTCAAGCCTGTCCCACACATGCTCAGTCCCTCCAACGCTTGTCTCAGCCCAGTCACCCTGTGCATGACACTCCTCCAAACATCCAAAGCATGCCAGAGAGTTGGTGACAAGTCATGGATAGTGCTGGCTGCTGCTGGACTGTGTGGAAGGCTCAAGCTGATGGCCTCATTAAAACCCTAAATGAACAAAGAAAACATGTCCAGTAGGAAATTCAAATTACGGTTTCTTTCTTTTGACAATACTTACATGGCTTACATGAGGCCTGAAGTTTAAGTCAAGTTAATTCTTAAGCCGGTGCGTCAACATCGTGACAGGTGATGATGATGACGATGACGACGATGATGATGATAATAGTGAACTTATGCAACAGGACGGGAGAGGAAAGAAGACGGCAAACCTCGTGTGACAACCATGACAATAATTTTCACGACCAGCGTTTTGCCGTGCACTTCTTCCTGCCGTCCTTTTGCGTAAACTCACTAATGACGATGACGACGATGGTGATGACGATAATGACGGTGATGATGATGGTGGTGGTGATGATGATGACGATGATGATGATGACGACGATACTGATGATGATGACCCACCGAACCTATGAAATTTTGTCCACACCACCGGGGTGTACGTCCCCTACTCTTTTCGAACAGTAACATATATTCTTTACTTCCCACTAGAGTCACATCAGTGAAACTGCTGTGTGACACATCCAAGAATACTCGAATGTCTGAACAGTTGCAAAACAAAAGCAGTACTTATTCCTCAATTATCATAAGACCCTGAGTGTTCGTCCGGCCTACTATTTCGACGTTTGCCTCTCACGAAGTCGTTATTGGGGTTTCATCACGCGTTCTTTCATTGTATGACCAGTCAAAAGAAGGTCTGCTTGGGAGGCTACTATTTATGCCTGTCAGGAAGGGAAATAATTTATTGTCTTGCATGGAATATTTTTGGAATGAGGCTGGTAATGACCTTTAGTGTTACAACTGGTGAAGTTCGCATCGCAAATGAGGTGGTCTTTTAACACGAGATATTTTGGAGGCAAGAGAGCAACAACAAAAGTTTGACTGTGCAGACTCAAGTTTTCAAATATTGTGCCCTAGTTACCAGATCTCCACTGCCTTGATATGGCTCTTCTTCCTCTTCCTCTTCCAACAACAGTGGTAGTCCCACCCTCCCTCCCTCAGTAGTTTCCACAACTGGAACGTCCACATTCTGGGCTGCGGGTTCTGGTTCCTGAGCAGTGGCTGCTCCCACAGATGCAGGCTCTATGACTTTAGAGTCTTCAGGGTTTGGTTCACCACAGCCAGTACAGATAAGACGGCCCTGAGAGAAGGCATACACAACAAATGTAACTAACAAAGAGAACAAATATTTCTGAATGTTAGTTTGAAGAATGTTAGCAAATCTAGGGATAGTTGCCATGACAGCAACAGCATTGCTCATAAGCAGCACTGAGTAGTAAACGGATGGATTAAGCGATCAATCTAGGGTTCTGAAAACTGCCCTCCCCTAAGCCAACATTAACACTTACTTCTCACTCAGTGAAAAGTATTGGCATAGGGGAGTGGTAGGTGGCTATAGATTGGGCAGTTTCCTAGTTGCAACTTACCCACAATCAGAATTAACCAGGCTTCAAACAACAAGGCCCAGTACTTTAACATTTAGTTACTGACCAAGATTTTCTCTCTCGTAATTTAAAAAGAAAACTCACCACTTCTTTGATATATCTAACTGCCAATAAAGCCCCTGGAAATGACTTGTATGATTCTTCCTGTTGATCGGGGAGACTTGAAAGGTACTTGAGCAGTGACCGCTTTTCTTCTTGATAACTCTGCAAAATTAAGAGAATTAGCACACACAAATGACATAAGAAAGGTATAATGCCGCTAATTTTAACTAGTTGCTTTTTAAACAAAGGATGATAATTTCAAACCAGTACTTAACTGGCCCTTTATCATCAGTTTTCCTTACAAGCAGGCCTTACCAGGATAGCAAAAAGATTTCTTGACACTTAGGGCAGTTTCCATTAGTCATTCAACTGGCTGGCTAGACCAGCCAATTATTGTTGTTATTCTACTGTTAGAATCAGATCTCTCCAGTCAAATTAGTCTTTTTTTAATTCTATACACAACATTGTTGGGTTTCTGGTGAAACTAAGACAGGTAAAGGTAAAAGCACACAAGCCAAATGGCCAGAGCTTATCCTGGTTTCCTTAGCAGGAAGCACGCCTAGGAGTGTTGCTACTTCCACCCTGGACAGGATGCTAGTCCATCACAAGGTTATGCATTGCAGTATGTCACTGGTCCTATTTACACACCTACGTGAAGAGAGGCAAAGTCAGGGCTTCTGATATTTTGTGGTCGTGGAGCCGTGAAATTCGGGTAAATCCGCGAAATCCCGCAAAATTCACAAAAACACACAAAATTTCGCAAAATTCAGTAGAAATCTTATCAAATACATGTCGGTACAGCATTTTTGAAACTTATCTCAGGTATTGGGGCTATTTACTTGCTGTAAACATGCAAATTTATCTTGAAACTTTGTCACTGAAATGTGCAAACAGCTTCCTGAAACTACCAGGCGTAGATTATGTTGCGAAAAACTGGGCACTATCCATTGTGGTAAAGGCTTTGACATTGCTTCATTTCTGGAATGTATTGTTGTTGCAAGAGCAAATGATGACCTCTGTTAGAAAAACATTAAAAATGCTGGTCTGATCAGCACAAAAACCGATCGATTCCTAGCAAAATTTGCCCTGAAAATAACCACAAAATACGCTTTTTCTTTACCGATTGCTTTTCAGTGAAGTTTGCCCCAAAAATTTCTGCAAAATCGGCTGATTTTTCCACGAATTTGTCCCCAAAAATCCCGCGAAATTTGACCTCTTTTTCCGCAACCTATCAGAAGCCCTGCAAAGTGGAGTAAGGTTCCTTGTCTGAGGAAACAACGCGGTGGGCGAGGCTTGAATGCTGGACCTCCAAATTTGGAGTTCGAGGTGTTAACCGCTCAGTCACACACACCTCCAAGGACTGGGTTTCTGGCAAAAACTCTCTCAAAAAGCTCATTTCATTTTCAAGAACAATGGTCTGGCCAGCCAATTTTGACATTTGGAAAGTGCTTTTTAATAAAGCTCATAGGCATCATCATCATCAGCAGCAACTAATCAATGGGATATAGCATTACAATCTTCAAAGGAATCAGAGATTTATGTTACCTTGAGATCCTGTGTCATGTTGTGGTAATACAATCTTGAAAATGCCAGGTGACCCATCTGAAAGAAAAACACAAAAAAAATATTAAACTAAGTAAGAGTAGGGTAGAGGAAACAAAGATTGATTTGGACAAAATGCAGGACCACCAGAATCATGGAGCTAGAAATGTAACTTATAATATTGGATTTTGATGGCTGCCATTAGTAGCTTGCAGCCAGTGATTTTTGTTGGCTATTTAACACAAGAAATAATACCAGTTACGTTTGCCATACCTTAATGAGTTTTAGTTCAGCTGTTCGAAGACAAGCTGGGCTCATCACACACTTTCTCAGCCAGTGAAGGCAGCTCTTTGCAAGATACAGCAAACTGAGAGTCAAAAGGGAAAAAAATTCAATGCTGACAAGAAGACACTCAACAATAAATTTATAACTAATTTTTTGTCACCCTCAAGAAGAAGTAATTGTGTAAGTGCCGAGCTGCATGTGAAATATGTCCACTCATTTTCTTTAAATTTGGAGGGGGCCTTTTTGTATAGATCAAGCCCTTCAATTAACAAAATTTTGTAACATTATAATAATTATAATGTTACAAAATTTTGTTAATTGAAGGGCTTGATCTATGCAAAAAGGCCTCCTCCAACTGTATCATTAGTTTGAACCTTTAACTTAAAATCACCTGAAAATTGACAAAAAAATTAGCAATAGCCATAGGGGAATTTTCTTTTATATGGGAAGTTTTCTTGGAGAAGAAATATTGGCTACAAAGTCAGTTTGGCTTACCTGGGAAGTTGATCTTCTGCAGGAGGAGCATGTCCAAGAGATGTGATCAGCAAGTCTAAAGTTTCTGTAGCAAAATAGTTTTAAAAATGTAAATCTCATGTTTCTGTACTTGTAGCTGTATTACCTCTTTTCATAAAGTCTTATTTTAAAAGTTAGGAGACAGTTAACATCTTGCTTTACAGCTCCATATTTTATTGACAGTTGATGTTGTTTAGTCAATTAATGACCTGGGATTAAGGTTTCATCAACAAAAGAAGTACTAACTTTGTGTCTCATAAACCTCTTACCCTCTTGCACTGCTCTGCTTGTACACTGAGCCAGTAATCCAAGTTCTGTCCATGATTTGCCCAAATCAACATGATCCCCTTTACCTCCTGATAGAATACCAGCTCTCCTCTGCAAACGGAAATATTCATTTAAAACCAGAAACACCAAATTTCCTTTTTTTTTGTTTTTTGGATGTAATATCTTTATTTTTAATCCCTTACTGAAAATTTTTAAGGCTCAAAAATTCAGGATTGTAAATTGTAATTGTAAATATCTTATTATCCACTCCCCTCAGGGCTTTTCAGGGATAATTTACAACACTGGTTGGGGGACTTTGCCAGACTGCTTAAGGTGCAGTTTACCAGTACTGAAGGAATGAGTGATGATGCCCCCATACATGAGTGTGAAAGTGAGATAGACCACTACACCGGGCACTACGTGCCCTACTCTTTACGAAGAGTGTGTGGGTTCTTTAACGTCCCACAGATTTATTACATGTGCAAGGGCTTGTGAGACGGGGCCTACGGTTTATCGTCCTTATCCGAGAAGACTAGAAAGTCTAACCATTTGCAGATGTTATTACAAAGGCAGCACTTTCTCCTCAGTTATTTAAAGACCCTGAGTGTTGGTCCGGCCGGGGTTTGAACCTACGGCCTCCCGCACAGCAGACCGGCGCTCTCCCAACTGAGCTAACCGGGCGGCGGCAGAATGGGATTTTGGAGGGTAAATTTTACGTCCATTAGGATTTGTTTGGGTCCTGTTTAAAGTCATTAGGCCAGTTATTTAAACGAAGTTTAGCCAGTATTTAACAAAACCGAGTTCTAAGCCATTTTCAATTAGCCGAACACTTTTATGTGAACACCATTTATTGTGAACAATTTCATCAAAGCATATAAAGTACACCAGAAAAGCATTTGTCTACTTAAAATAACCCATTAAGGAAGAGATCTGGAGGTCCAAAGATTTCCTAAAGTGCAGCCTAAGTTAGATTTTGTTTAAATAACCAACCCATAGGGTTTTTTTGGAATTTGATTCGTGTCCCCTTTTGATCATCTGCATCACTTTAACTACACAGTACCCCCTTGGCTGGGACTGGTAGGGGTGCAGCAGTGACAGTTATCTCTTGAAGTACATTTATTGTTCTCTTGTGACACTTTAATCTTTGATCTTTAATCTTTAATTGATATAATTGCCTACACTGTACCTTTGCCCTAGAGATCATTTTTAGAGCAACTCCTTCAAGTTCCCTTCTGTCTTCTTCATTACTGTCATTAAACTAAAAATTGACAGAAATAAGTTTATAAGCTTAATTAATCAAAAAAAATTCTTCAAGCACTGCACTTTTGTACTTAACCTTTTGGATGTGTGCATCAGCAAGAAAGCAACAGAAGGGGAAAAATTAAAAATGGCAAGACCACTCACCTTAGCAATAAAATCTTCTGTGACTTCATATGGTGATCTTCAAGAGACAAAAAACAAAAATAAACTTTATATAACCTATGATATCCTCTTTCACTCCTTAGCTCCTGTCGGTTCCGGGAGTTTATAAATGTTTATAAGCTTATGATCAAATGTAAACCACCCGAAACCACACGAGCTAGGAAGTCTGACCGACTGACATACGAAAATTACTTTCTTACCTGGTTCTGGAAAACGTACGTGGAGGTTCAGTAGCTAAAGACCTCTTTGCGAGCCTGTCTTCTAACGCTAGGCGTTGTGTGTGAGAGATAATCCCAAATTTGTGTACAACAGGCACTCGTTCAACCGGCATTTTTTCGTTTATTTTTCACCTCGTGGCTATCTTACTCCTCTCAAAGGATTCTTGTTCCGTCGAATAACTTGAGTCATTTCTAAAACTCTCAGTTGTACCTTTTTCGTGTCTGCTTTTCGCACTAAAAGCAGCAAACTCTATCTTCACGTTTTTGGCCATCCGAGGCCGCCATATTGCTTTTGGGGTTACCTTAGCAACAACGTCTAAGACGACAAGGAATCCTGGGATGCCACAATGATACACGCGTGACAATCGCGCACATGTCGCGCAATTACTTGAATTTTTGTGTAATACAAAAAGTTTTGTTTTGCATCTAAAATGAGACACTGACAGCTAAGTAAAGTTAATTTTCGAAAAGCTATTTGGTTGATAGCTTCCGACAAAATATAAAGAAACAGAAGAGGGGTCCTTTTACACTGACTCCAATAACTTTTTTTAAGGCTCAAAAAATGAAAACACTGGATAAACACCTTCTGACCACTTCGATGAACAATTGATATATAAAAACAAGGGCAATTTGAATGAAAAAACTTTTGTTCCATTGAGTTCGATGGAAATTATAAAGTAACTTAAGACAGGTAACGAGCAAATAGCTAAAAATCGGCATAACTAATGAGTTTCCAAAAATCAGTATTTACAGTCTTAGGTGCAAAAAATATCACCGATAAAGCTACAAACATATTAAAGCTTTGAAAACAATCAACGTGAAGATGACTGTCAAGTGATCCCATAAGAGCTATTGTTCGATATTGTTATTCAAATAATGCATGACTTACATTGGTCACGCAACGTTGATAACGCAATTCTACTATCTTCTTAAATTGTGGATGTGTATAATGTAACATGAGGGATTTAATCATCAGGGTAAGTACTAATCAAAAGTAACTACGTAGCTTAGGGTCCCTAATAATCAACTACATCGCTCGATTCTATATCTATAGGCTTCAAAATTGTAAAATTCATTCAAACAATTTGCATTTAAAGTTCTTAATTGATATATGTTTACATAGCAACTTAGATGTTTGGATGATCGCGGGAAAGTATAACTCATATCTCAGAGCTTTCTCTAGCAATAATTCTGGTTTAGAAGCAAAGATCGAAGCAATCTGAATACACTGCAGCTTACATTCTCGCGACGTGACCTTTAGATCCATGACAGTATATTTCTGATATTTACATGTCACTCGGTACATTTCAGCAATATATGCACCAGTAATATTACAGGTGCTTTACTGTTTGTTGGATTTAGATAACTTGGAAGTCGTCAATCAACGAAAGCACTAATACGTTAAATACGGTTTTTGATGTCTCGACAATATTTACCAAAACAATATACCATATTTCCTCGAATAAGCGCTCACGCTCTAATAAGCGCCTTCCCCAGATTTATGCCTGGTCGCTCATGTGCCGCCGATATATCTGCCGACGTAGCCGCAGGTACTGCCTGGGCTACTTCTCGGACGAATGAGAACATGCGCCGCCGACAACTAGAGCCATCGCAGATCTTTACCGCCGGCATGCCTATGAAGTTGAACTCGAGTCACCTTCGCAGGCATTGAGGCGGTAAAGACTGGGATGACCAATGTTGCCGGCCACTTCTATTCTCAATCGGAACAGTATCCCAGGCCCTCCTCGAATAAGCGACCCTCCCCTCCCCCATCACTTTCTTTAATAGTAGGAATGCAAGGGAAACGTAGCCTGTGAGCAAGCTCTTCAATTGCAGCGAGCAAAGCAAGCTGCGAGAGAACGCGCCCCTTGCATTCGTGTCTCCGGTCGCGTGACTTCTCGCTACTCTCCCAAATGCAGAGAGGAAAACCTGTTTCTATTGCCACTTTATTGATAACTCTGAGTGTAAATCGTATAATGGGACTAAGGTAGTCACTTGATTACCAACCGGGAGCACTTAATAAGCGTCCTCCTAGATTAACCGCCCTCCTTTCATTTATAGTGCTCACCGTTTTAGCCGAAATTTTTAACAAGCGCCTGGGCGCTTATTCGAAGAAATGGTATAGTTCCAATGCCGACCGATCATTGATGATTGTTCCTTACTTCAACTTAGCGCGGGTCTTCAACACGCGTCGTACCTTGGAACACCTTGTGCCCTATTTGCCCTCGCGTTTGTGGCGCCTGGTCATTCTAGGGATGAGGGTGGTGGAAGATAAAGCTGACTTTTTTTCATATATATCACTGATATTCTCCGTCTCTTTGTTATTGCAGCGATTCTTGCCCAAAGTTGATAAGGCATCTCTTTTAATGCCAGAACGATAAAACTTGGATTTTTCATCGACGGCTCATTAGAACCAAACATGGGGACTGGTGCGTCAAAAAAGCCGAAAGTGGAAAATAAACAACTCAAGCCTGCACGCAGTAAGCTCATGGCAGCGGTAGCCTTGGCAAAGCCAGGCGCAGTTCCAGGTTTGTGTTCTTTGTAAATGATTGCCTTTTTCCCGGTTTTCAGTGACGTCACTGATAGGGAGCTTTAAACTCTGAGGCGAAAGTGAAAAGTGGTTGTACAAAGATTTGTGAAGATCAATAAAGAATCCCGCAAATGTGTTAGCAAGAGGAAACATAGGACAAAGTTGCGAATATCGGATCTAATAAAGCATGGCTACCGTAAGCGCGAATTCAGCTACCCTTTACTAAACACACCCTGTAACAAAGTAGTACTTTGACCCCAAGGGGGTTACTCCCTTTAATAACCTATATGGGGAGGCTTCGCCCGAAAGGGGTATAGTTTTTCAGGCTTCAGGTCATATGGAAGGGTCGGGATTTCGCTAGTTGAAGTATATGAAAGGGTTGGGAAATCTGTTATTTCGGTCTGTAAAAAGGCCAAAAGTAGAGGTATAAAATTAGCACACAGGCCGAGTTTTACCTTACGCTTCTCTTTTTTAGCGCCGGGAATGCAGAAAAAAACAACAATCGAAACGTTGTGGAAGGAGCCAAGACATGAACGCGGCAAGTGGAAAGAACTCTTGGAGAAGAACTTAGTGGACTTTGAACCTGTTCCTCTCGATAAAAATATGGTGAATACATTGCTGCGAGGAAAAACGCTACAAACTAAGGTGAAAAAAGTTTTTCTGTTTGAACTATCATCTTTTAATTTAGTATTCTTAATGTATCTCTTGGTGTTGCGCTCGATTGTGTTGTAAGGATCGATATCGTGTAACTGTACTCAGATATATATCTTTTGTTCTAACTTTGTTTTAGGCTTCCGATATTCGGATCATTCGGGTTTTCATCAGCTCAACCTTTACGGATACAGCGCAGGAAAGAAACCTACTTATCGCTGATGGTACATGGCTCTTTCTTCTTGTTGTTTTCTTGTTGTCAGACATTGCCCAGTCCCCAGGCCTCATTGTTCCGTGTGGCTTATGCGTTTCAAATCTGACGTGGTCCTTTCGTCTCAGATACGTCACCGAAATTTATTGACCCAGAAGGCCTGGGAAGACGCCGTACAGGGACTAGGCAAGATCAGACTGTCGATAGGCTGGAAGTCAAATTGCTCCAAAAAAACCTCCCTCTCTGGAGAACTTCTTTCATCTTATTTGAGCCTAACCGGGAAACTTCCTTTTTTTGCACAACTATCCTGCCAAGCAGGCTAAAATAACAACTACTAAAACAACTACTATAACAACAACTAAAATATAGTGTGAAAATTATTTGTGAAACAGAAAACTTCTCTAAGCCTGGAATAAGACTTGTCCTCTTCGCATAAGCGCCTATTTTCACATTTTCTAGTTGCATTAGGTATCTCATACGTTTCTCTCAGTTGTCCGGCACGCTTGCACTCAAAACAAGATGGGAAAATTGTCTCGCAATCAGTTAGATGTAGGTGGTTGCGAGGACTGAGCCCAACCCGAAAAATGACTTAGTCTTCACTCGTATGTCATATGTTACTGATCGCCTCTTACTAATTCTACCAGAGAATTCTTTTCGGTAAGTTTTTTTAACGACTCGATCGACTTCGTGTCGCTGACCGAGTAGCTGGCTTGTTTTACTTTCTTTCTTGCGAAGTAAAAAAGCCAACTGTACGCGAATGTCAGAGCCGCAATACCCAAAGAGACCTCTACTAGTGGGGAAACCATTTTTCGCTGTTGGCTCAAGAAATAATGGCTTATTTTCTTCTTCACCAGTCTATCCGTACTTGAAACTGTTCGGAAGGAAATATGGATTTGAATTTGCGTCGTCGGAGATGCGCTGGGGGATCAGAGAGGAGTAAGTGTCCGCAAACTTGACTTAAAAGTAATCTCTTGACTGTATGGCTTAGCAATCAGGTAAGCATTAGTCCACATT
Source organism: Porites lutea (assembly GCF_958299795.1). Taxonomy (NCBI): domain Eukaryota; kingdom Metazoa; phylum Cnidaria; class Anthozoa; order Scleractinia; family Poritidae; genus Porites; species Porites lutea. The sequence goes on along the minus strand of NC_133210.1, from coordinate 26,608,285 downwards.
GGCCTAAATCCCCTTGGACGCCTTATGAAGTTTACACCACCCAGTATTACTTGTTGCTTCGCTATATGGTCCTATATATAGTGATATGGGTTAAGCAATACTAACAAGGGTTAAGCACTGAAAATTGTGATTAAGGTTAATCACTGACTATAGTGATTAGGGTAAAGCCCTGAAAATAGCGATTAGGGTTAAGCATGCGCACTGACTCGAATTTGTCAGCTTCAAATCAAACCATTTCTTGCCAGTTAAACGTAATAGTATAAGTGACGGACTGCAGACACCACACTCCGGGTTCGATTCATACCCTAATTTCCTTAAAAATTAAAGTGACTTACACTTTCATGAACAGTTACTGAGCAGTAATTTCAAGAGACTTAAAAAATTTCATCTAAGTGTAGTGTGGAAGCAATAAAGAATGATGCGTTGTCCAAGGGATTTAGGCCGATGAGATCCGATACTGAACTACCAATCAATTCTTTGGTGCTTATTGTTTTCTTCACCCACTCACTCTTTCAGGTCCTCCTCTGATCACATGACCTCGATAATTTGTATGGCCGAAATAGCCAGGTAAATATTTATGGGTGATGCATGCATCTCACTTATGATTACACGTGACTTACCGGCCTGTTTTCTTTTTCACAGGTGTCAAAGAGAGTCGCAAGGAATCAACTATGTTGCTTTCTTGGGTGATAAATATGGTAGGTTGACTTAGCTGATTTCTTCTGCTGTTAAATTGTCATTTTTCAAACATTTATTGGCATCAAATTTTCACAAATCATAGATCGTTTTTTAAAAGCTACAGAGGGGTGGAAAGATTTAGCTTTCAAGCGTTCCTTGTTTAAGAACTGTTTGATTCTAAGTAGAACAGGCGGTGATTTATCTCGGCATCTGACAGCGACGAACATAAACAACCAATGCATTTCCGAATTGTCCCATGCCTCTGTTTCGGAGCGAGGCTTAATGCGAAGACATTCATATGAAAATGATTTTTTAATCTCATGCAAATAAAAGTCATTTTCAAAAGAAATATTTTGCACTTTGCTTCGGTTTGAACGTGAGTAACTCGGTAGTGGCCTGGACTACAAGAGAGAAGAATGGGCATATCTGGGGTAAATTGATTTAAAAATCACCGCTGGCAATATTATTTCGTAATATAGAAACGACTCTCTTATTTTGCGCGCGCGTTTTTTCCCTTTTATTGCGTAACTATTCGAACGGCAAATGCCACTCTACTGGAATTTGTCTTTGCCAAGGAAACGAGTGCATTTACTGCGAAACTTCAACTAAGTTACGGAAGGTTTCAAGAAACAATCAAAAGGTATGTTGAATACCCGGCCAATCTGATAACTGACTCCTTCACTCCTTTTGTCCTTTAGTCAACGAGTCCGAATTGTACTTGCGGAGTCCTGCAGTCACCCAGTCATCAAGTGCATTTCCTATACCTCCTCATTGTTGAAAATAACACCTGTGTAACATTATATAGTTCGTTCCTAAAACCTTTAATCTTGTAAACATTGCTTTCTCCTTTCACCACTCATGAATACATACATTAGTGAGGCTTTGAAGTACACCTCAAAAAAACTTAGATGGCGTCAACTCTTAATGTGCACTGCTTCTGCTGCACAAAACAAGACAATAACGGGATTTTTATTACTACGCTGTGCAAATTTTAGGAGAACCAAAAGCTAAAGCGAGTTTACCAAGAATGACTGATTAGATTATGTGACATACATTGCTGCATAGCTCCGCACCATATATGACACGCCTCGAAAAAAAACCTTCTAGCGCAAGTTTTTATTATTGCTCTCACGTAATCACGTAAGTTTCAAAATAAATATGATTTTTCTTTTAAAGGGTAGACTTTATGCGACTCAACATTTTACTGTACCCCTGAGTCAAAAGATCAATTGTTTAGAAACTGAAGCATGCTTTGATTGTGCAGTTCAGTTTTCAAAGTATGGTTTTGCGCAGGTTATGGGCTCCTGTTTTGCGTTTCAACTTGCGCGCACAAGTTTAAACCTCTGTGCGCGCACATAACATGCGCTATTTGATTGGCTTAGATTTGCGCGCGCAAATTCGCCGTTTGTTATGTCACAAAGGGAAACATTTCAGTTCGTCAACGAAAAGTCTCGTTTCAGGCGCTTTTTTTGGAAGAATGAAGAGTTTGCTAAATAACTCCTTCATAGAAACTTTTTTAACGCCTTAGCTTCAAGGAATAGAAACGTGTGACAAAGAAGTATATGGTAGATTGATGTCTCATGTTTATTTCGGGTCCTTTGTCAAAGATTTGTAGAGTAACTTTAAAGGTGATTCTACGCGGGAAGATTCGCAACGGCGATTTTTATCGCAACACAGCGTCTAGGTTGCAATTTGTTGTTGTTGTTGTTGTTGTTGTTGTTTTTTGTAAAAAACCGTCGTTGTGAATCTTCCCATGTAACATCACCTTAAGAAAATCGTTGGGTGCTTTGTTCTTAGCATGTCTGCACTGGGGAATTTCGTTTTGGCTTCTCTTAAGCCCCATTCACATCAAAAGCTGTTAAGTCAAATACGGTTTAAATTTTCTTCTCATTGTACTTTTATTGCTGGCAATTTAAGTGCAATTATGTAACATACTAAAGATCATTTGAATTCTGTGTAGAAGCCTGTGTTTTAGTTTTCCGTCAATGTTTTTAATTTTTTAAACCTGGCTTTAATTAAACATGCTTAGTTAGTGTGACTAGGACGTTAGTAAGATACAGGGCTTGGATATTACAAATAATTTGCAGTAACGATACCAATACAAAGTACTGTTTAAAGGCTTCCTTGTTCAATGTTTTTTTTGTAGGGTTTCGTCCTTTTCCATCGCGTATTGAAGCAAGTGAATTTGAGCAGCTTCAGGCACAAGCTGAAAAGGACAATGACCCGGATGTTAATCTGCTCAGTGAATGGTTAGCTTGTAACTGTGTTTGACTAGCTTTTTATTCATAACTATTATTGTAGCGGTTTTATGTTGAGATGTACGCTAATAATGTACTCCTAAGTACGTTTTTCACTACATATGGGTGCTGATTACATGAACCGCTGCGCCCGGTTTGGCGAGCTCGCTCGCTTTGCCCAAGTGACTTTTATCCCGGTATTTCACGTTAGTGGGCTGACTGGGTTGTCGCGTAATAACAAAGCGATTTCTTTTGCGTTTTTAACGTGCTAGGATCCTAGCAGCGTAACGTTTACCCAAGAGAGGTTCACCACACTATCGGGGTCTATGCCTTCCACCCCCCACTCTGGCAACAGTGTGGGTTCTTTTACGTCCGAAAAGAACCAGATTAATGAAAGTGTTTTGAGACAGAGCCATGGATTTTCGTCCTTATCCGAGATAACTAGATATGTAAATCTTCAACAAAGGCGGGACCTTTTCCTTAGTTATTTTAGGATTCCCAGTGCTGCACCAGCGCTGGACCAGCCGGGAATCGAAACCGGGCCTACCGCTCAAAAGTCTGAAACTCAACCCATTAGGCTAACCAGTCAGCGGTAAGTATAGTGCGAACTGCTCTGACTAACTGACTACGAAACATTGTTTCCAAGCTTAGCTAGGCCCTAACTAGCCAATCAGCAACGGAGGCAAACAATGGAATAAACTATCCAAGTAAAGCCGATAACTAGTCTCCTTCGCAGCAGCTCGGGCCGCCTGAGTCACATTGCGTCAGGTCAGCGAAGAAAACGGTTGCCTTGGTTCTCCATTAGAAAGTAACCGGACATTTTAGAAAGACAAAAACAGGAACGAAATTGCGATCTGCCTTCTCTTAAGGGGCCATGTAATTGTGTCTCTCATTCCCAGGTTTGATTTAAACACAAATCTGGTACCTCATACATACATCCTAAAGCCAAGCAGTCAGGCGCAACATGGAAAGTGGTGGGATATATTCGAGAAGTTACAGATGACTCTAAGAAAGGCGTCACGCTGTTTAAAGGACAAAGAAAGGTATTATTGTGCTATTTTCCCTTGTATTAAAACCTCTTAAGTAGTCTTAGTAAGCTGAGCAAAGGATTATTCAGCGTTCTCTCCTATTCGTTCCTACAGTGACGGGTTGGAGGGAACCCTGGGAACGAGGTTGAACCACACCCATGTTTACACCCACGTTTAGTGACTGGATTCCAAGTCCCCCATACGAGCAACTCGGCCCAGCTTCCGCACTGAGTTCCGCTCGCTAAGAAACTTTCATTAAGGGTCACTCGAAGAATGTCTGGCCACGCCTTCAGAAAGCTATCTTCTTTTCTATGTTTAGAGCAAAGTGGTACACAGTATCAGTCACAGAAGAAGAAGTCCATCGTGGTTTACTTAACATGAATAACAGAGATCAAAAGACGTTCTGTTATCGCAGGAAAATCATTAATTTAGACAACAACTACCAAGACAAACCTGCAGGAAAGTTTATTGACAAAAAGGTAGGATCGACAATCACTTAGTTTTATCTTAGTAGGCCGTGTCATCATTAGATACCTTTAGATTCTAAGCTTAGACGACGATTACGATAACAAGATTTAACGTGCTAGCCGTCCTCATTTTACTACGGGTTTTTAGCTAGAAACGTTAGAAGTTTTGTCAATTTATGCGTCAGTCAATTTCAGCTGCGCCCAGCCCCCCTTCCCCCCCCCCCCCCCCCCCCACACACACACACACACACACACACACACACACCGGGCTGAACCCTGGGCATTAGCATTTTTTTGCCTTGGATGGCAATTTCCTGGTGCAGGGACTCTTGAGCTGTCAAATCCCCCGGGGTGGGGACGAAAAAAGAGGGCAAATGCCCCGTCCTTCATCAACACTGCAACACTTTCCATTGATTGCACAGTCGAGTAGTGCCATTTTAAGCATTTTAATGTGCGATTTCTTGTTTAATTTAAAGTCTGCCTTTGTAATAGCGCTATTCTAATTAAGACCACTCCGCAACGCATTTTATTTGAGTGTCAATAAGCTTCGGTAAAACGTGCAACTTGTTAGGTGCAACATTGCCGCAAAACGAGTTAAATAACGATGTTGCGCGTTTAACCCAACCAACCTCGTTCAAACTTGTTAATAACCTGATTTGTTGAAAAATAGGTTTGATGTGGCTGGTAAAACGCGCAACATTGCTTTTCAACTCTTTTTGCAGGAATGTTGCAAAACAATTTGCACGTTCTTGTTGCCCATTTTACCGTACCTTTAAGAGCCACCCTAGGGGGAGGTATTTCTTGGAATTCTTGATGGGGGTGTGCCACCCGGTTCTCCAAATCCTGACGCTATTTCAGACCAAAAAATGTCATTTTTCACACCCGTTTTCAGACCTGGCCTCTAAAATCCATCCCTGTTTTCAGACCTGGAGGTGGTCACAAAACGCAACATACACGTTTACATCGACAGAAATAATGTCATCATTGCTGAGATTAGAACGCCAACAGAAATATTTCTTTCTTATTCATTTATAATAAAACGACGAACATATTCATACACCATCGTAGTTTCCTTTGTAAACCACACCCGATTCCAGGCCAAAATGGGCAAAATCTATACCCGTTTTCAGACCAAAACGGCGCTAAAACCATACCCTTTGGGACGGCACATACTTGTATGGCTTATATAAGGGAGTACCCCCCCCCCGGGGGAGCCACCGCAACTATGTGTAACACTAGATAAGTGATAGGAGTATAGTAGAAGGTTCCATAAAGATAGATTCAAATGTATGTTTCTCTCTAATTTTATTTTAAGTACAGCGATGGTACTATTGACAGTGAAGCGCAGAGGTTTCTTCATAAACTAAAGGACGAAAAGGTACCAGGTGCTCTAAATCCTTCAAACATTAAAAACTATACAGTAAACTGGGGTCCTGGAATAACACTGGAGCAACATGCAGATTACCTCAGGTTAGTTTGGGTTTCAATACATTTTGCCCACCCGTTTTACCACAAGAGTCAACTATGTAGACATTTTTGTCGTTCTATCTTTTGAATCTGTGGCGGTGTGACCTTTCACACAATACCTCTTATTTAGAATGTGGTTGTAACTTTTCAGATCCTATGGTGTGACAAATTAAATGAAATCTATACGGCACCTGGGAAGCACTATTACAAGCTTTTCTTTCTGGCGCTCGCTTCGCTCGCATGCTCCCAATCTCGCGAACGCCAAATTCGTCGGAAGAAAAAACAAATACAAAGACACAAAAAATGTTTGTGGATAGGCTGCATTTTAACCTCCGTCAAGCGGTTGTGGCAACAAACTCTAGTCGGAATGGCCAAAACGGCAAAAGGTGGCCCGCCGCAGTATAGTAGCTGCGTGAACTCTGGCATTTTTATGTTTTAAGCTATTTCGTTAGAACAGTGCATTTCGCCGAGATGTTGCCAATCGGATGAAAGCGTTTCTTACTATCAGTCGTCATGTTGCAAACGTTTCTTTCTACTGATCTAATTACTTTGTTTTTAAAGAGAGTTTGGCGACCATTTCTGTGACCTCATGGTGCAGTCAATGACTGAAGCAATCAAAGGTGGTCACGTGGCTGATGACGTACTATTTGAGGAGGTCAAAAGTCATGCAGTGTTTTGCCTGGAGAAAGCTGCGCAAGTGTATGGAAAGGATGATATTCTAGAAAAGGTATCGAAAGTGAACTTTGAGCACATGAAAATATATTAAAAACAGCAAACTAAGTATTTCGGATTTTCTAGTCGATCCCATCAACGGTACGGAGAAGCATCAATGTTCCTGAAATTCCGTGCATTTCCGTCACGATTCGAGCAGTTTGTTTTCCCACTCGCTTGCATGAGGAGCTACAGTGATTCAAAGTAACAATAGTGTTGTATGGTTATATGAGATAAATTTTTTTTTTTTGTAAGGTCGCTGGGAATCGGATTCAAACTGGTAGGGCCAGGGTACTCTAGCCAATGAGCCACAAGAGACTCATGGTGTGCAATTCCATTGACTAGGTGCAATAACCGTTTGGGTACCATACTATAAGACCATTAACCCCACAATACATGTCTGAGGGAGTTATCCACAACTTCCTCTTTTAGACCCGGCTTTTATTCGGAGCCTCGGCGTCTTATGGAGAAAGAACTATAGCTTTACATACATATTTATCATGTTTTTCCTAGGTGAGTTCGTATTTGACCAGCGATTCCTCCACGCCTTTGGTGATTCATGGTCCTTCAGGTTCAGGAAAGACAAGCATCATGGCAAAAGCAATAGCTAATGCTGTGGCATCGGTAATGTACACCGAATTATACTCTGATTTCTAATTCACCATGTAAATTGTATAGCTGATAGTTAAAGGATGTGTGCCATTGAATTTATCAAAATTCAAACAGTTACAACTGCCATGAAATTGAGTTAAACATAGAAATAAGCTCTCGAAAGTTTACAAAAAAAGGTATAACTAACACAACAAATATAAAAGGAGACAGACATGGACAAACTTGAAGAAAATTGAAATGGATTTCACTTTCACTTTTTGGAAACTTCTTAGCCTAAAGGTGGATATCCATTGTCGCGTAATTGTTCCGTGTAAACGCGCGTAAATAAAATAGAAGCAATGTATGAAAGGCCACGCATAAACGTGAAAGTTGAGCGAGGTTCAACTTTTACGTTTTCTGTTGACCTTCCATACATTGTCTCTATTTACGCGCGTAAAATTTATAACCGGCCTTTCTTTCTTCAAATCTCTGGTAGTTAGACTTCTGTGCAATATAATACTCATCTCCCTCCTACCCTCCATTCAAAGTTGTTCCTCAAAGTTTTGAGCACGGTCTTGTATTGCTTGCAACTTTGATAAGGGGAGGAGAAGGGATCACAAGCACAAGATCATGGTTTGGCCATTTAAGCCAAAATAAGGCACAGTGTCTCAAGCACTTTTGCACTTGATTGTAGCAGTGGCCACGCAATTGGTTTTATTAACAAAATGAGCCAGAAAACACAGTCCCTTCAATTACACGACTGACCCTTAGAGAGCTTAAGCAAAGATGTTTCTGAGCGACGCATGTCAAATTGAGGGACTTTTTGTATTCTTCGTCAGTTATTATGCCTAGATTTTTCGGAGAATCGTCTCTATAAGAGTAAAAACGCTTATAAATACTTATTTGGTAGCGTCAAGGCAAATTGAAAGGGAAAAAATGCCTCACTTCCGGTTGACGTTCGTCGCTCAAAAACGTCTTTGCTGAAGCTTGCTATCCCCATTCCATGCAGTCTTCAGATGCAGTGATAATTTATCGTTTTCTGGGGACCAGCATGGATTCCACAGCCGCCCGGCCTCTTCTCCGATCACTGTGTATCCAGCTAAGAAGAATATACAGTAAAGATCCCAATGGGGTTGCCAACGATTTCAAGACTCTTTGCGAAGAGTTCATCCAAAATCTAAAGCTTGCAACCAACGGACAGCCCTTATTCCTGTTCCTGGACTCCTTGGATCAGATGACAGATGAAGACAATGGACGCAATTTAGAATGGCTTCCTTTTGAGTTGCCTTCCCGCAATGTCAAAATCGTGGTGTCTACTTTGCCCGAAGAAGGAGGATGCTTGAATAAGCTACGGCTATCTTTACCTGAAGAAGGACTAGTAGAGGTAGGTTAATTTGTTGGATAGAATGAGGGTACTTTGGCGAGTTGTCGTGTGAAGTGTGTGACAGGACATTAAGTAATTATTTCTAGCTGGTTGCTCTTTGAATCACGAGGCCTCTATGCAAAGTTTGGTTGAAGCAAGTAATCTACACTGTCTCGGTAGAGGAGTTTACCTAACATTTTCGAGAGATGTGTGTATTGTAGAGAGTCAGATGACGTGGCGAACCACTTTTCTTAGTAAAAAAAGGTCCAAGAACCACTTTTGAGAAACCAAATTTGGAGGCGTTTCATTTGAGGCTTCTTTGAGAGGTATCGACTCACAAGCTCCAAGTTCTCATAAGAACACTGCTTGCATCTATACTAACATTAGTAATAACCAAAGGTTATGGAGTGCGGGCGACAATGATCGCGGGTCAAAACGCTCTTGCTCCAAGGCTGTGCTTTCCGTACGGTTCACGTGATAGATGGTCAAAACACGCGTGATCAGATTCCCAGTGATAAAAGGTCCAAACGTCTTGTGCATTCCATTCATTTTTAGTGGAAGTCCAAACAAAGCTGGCTACATACATGCGACGCATACGTGATGGAAACCTAGAGCTTAGGATTGCGGGTTCCTCCTGACACCCGCAAAGCTTCTTATCTATTGTTTTTGTTTTTATGCTCTTAGTCCAAGTTTCGAGGCAAAAAAAATTCTCGTGTACACAGAATAAGCTCAGTGTGTATGCTTACTTTCCAGGTCACTAAGATGTCCGCTAATGATGGCAAAGAACTCCTTGAATCCTGGTTAAAAGCCAGCAATAGAAGTCTGACTGCTTCACAAATGTTAGAAGTCTTAGACGCCTTTAATGAATGCCCTTATCCGCTATTCCTCAAGGTTTGCAAGAGCCCAGCACCCTCGTCGCAATTACTTTATTATGTTTAAGTTGTCCGGCATCAAAGGGGAAACAATTCTAAGCAACTTGTTTTGGGTGGTAAACAAACTTGCGCACTAATAGGAACTATCTCCATTGAGCGTCTACCCCATCAGTCAATAAGTGTCTGAGTGAATTAGACATTCAGTCATTTATAAGATTGCCCTCGCACGAAATTCCTTTTGCTCGCAGACTTCCGCACAATCTAATGTGACAGTTGGTCTTCTATAAAGGCTCTCTGGTCTGCTTTTCCGATGTTCCTCAATCAGCTTAACTCTTTTGGCTTCACTCTTTGCTGATCCCATCCGCTATTGCTGGAAATCTTACTCTGCTTTGATTGGCTGAGCTTTTTTAATAATCAGTGATATCACCAAGCAATCATTTTTTTTTAGGAGTGCCCGCAAAGCGTTAAAAGAAAATAAATTCGAGTGGAAAATGAACTTTATCTGGTAATCCAAGTGGTCTTTCATGAAATCACATATTTCAGTTGATAAATTAATCGACAATTCGGCCGTTATTAGAAAATCGATGATTAATGTGCTGGCGCATCGTCTTCCCAAGGGTGAAATAGCCAACTCCCTTTTTACGTTATATATGCTATCTTCTTTTGTGAGGACTCCAGACGTTTCTGAGAAGTCCTTTTCCTTCTCTTTATCTCTTATCTTCAGATTGCGTTTGAGACTTCATGTACGTGGACCTCTTTCACTCCAGTTGATGACATCACTCTGTCCAGGACTGTGAGACAACTCATCGATGACATGTTTGACAGGCTTATTCGTATCCATGGCAACTTGTTGGTTGATCACGCCCTGGGATACCTTACAGTTGCTAAGTTTGGATTAACAGGTTCAATTTTGATTCTCTTGTCATCTGTTAAACTAGTTTTTTTGTGTGTGTGCGAGGAAACGTTTATTTTTTATCGCTGCATGTCATTTTACTGATTACTATTTTTTCATCCTATATTTACAAAGCTGATCTCATTCATGGACGACAGTGATGAAAATAGCAAGCAAACATAGTTTGCATTCATGCTTTTCCATGTCATATCTGCCCGTCTGTTTTGTTATCACTGCATATGTACTTCGCAAAGTCATTGATGACTTATAAACAATATCAAACAAGGAAATAATTACCTTGAAGGAGGTTTGAATATTCGAAATGTGTTCCCAATTCATTATTGTATAGTGTAAGGGAAGTTTGTTTTAAATTATTCTTCGATAGTTAATTTGTTTTTAGAACAAACAAATTGATTTTTTTTTATTCACACATATCGAATTCAGTCCAGAACATTCGACTAAACCTTGTTCGTTCACTGGAAAACACTTTTCTACGTGTTTGATATCTTCCTTAGAAATATATCATTATTTGACAATCGAAGTAATAATCCAATCAAACATCAAACATCACTCGAGAAAAAAATCGCCGCTCTTTGTATAACAAGCCCAAATATCAGTGTTTGAATACCGCTCAAGACACTCCCCCTCGTGTTTCTTGTCTTACTTCGCAGCCAATGAACTAGAAGATATACTGTCATGTGACGACGAAGTTTTGAATGACGTGTACCAATGGTGGGAACCTCCTGTGAGGCGGCTTCCTCCGTTGCTGTGGGTCCGCATTCAGACAGACCTGGGACCCTATCTTGTAGAGAGAGGGCTTAAGGGAGGCACACCCGTGTTGTCATGGTATCACAGACAGTTCAGAGAGGCGGCTGAGGAGGTATGGAGTTACGTACTTTCTCTTGATTTTGCTCCGAATGCATCTTAAACCCATCAACGCCTCATAAACCAAATGAATTAAAAGCGCTTTTAGAGGGAAAGCCCAAAGGTATTAAGCGATATTTTTTCATTAATAAGGTCTCATTGAAATGATTATTTTGACCAAGCAATATCGCTTGCCTTATAATATCTCTACTTTCAATTAATGGGACAGGGACATTTTTATAATCGATTTATGTACTCTTAAAGCAGTAAAAACATAAAAATATCATGTCCCAACAGCCGAATCTTCATACTTTAAAGGTTGTTAGGAAAGCCTACGTCGACTAGAAAATTAGTTAATCATGGTGGGAAACTCTTATTTTTAACAATGAAGTACCTGAAAACAAGGACGAACTAACTGGACGCAATTCCTTGTATGGATAAAGAAACTTTTAAGAATTTCTGTGAAAAGGAATAAGGCAAATACAATTGGCTCTAAAAAGACAGATCCTTTTAAAAGGCACCGAAACGTGAGTAAAGAATGATCTCCGAGCCGGACTCTGCAACACTTCTCTTGACTGCGATTTGCGCTCGTATATTTTCATCATCTATTAAGTGTGTGGTAAAATTCAACTTTGATAATGAAGCTTTGTTCGGAGATGTAAATTATCATCCACAAAGCATTTTGTATGCTTCATTTTCAGAGGTTTGTTTCTGATCCAGAAGTACGGAAGAAGCGTCACGGCGCCATTGCCGAGTATTTTATTGGCCGCTGGGCAGGACAACCTCTACCATACGTGGGGAAAGATGGTAGGGGTCATTATACGTTTCTGGGAAACTGCCCACCTACCCCTTCCCTAAGCCAACATTAACACCAACGTCTCAGTTAGGGCAGAATGTTGGCTTAAGGGAGGGGTTGGCGGGCAGTTTACCAGAAACATATATGGTATATATGGTAGTTACTACACAACTAAGTTGTAAATAAGTAGGTTGAGTTTGATCGTCCGGGTGAACGTAGTCCTCAACAGGACTGTTGTTGTTGGCAGTGACTGACGTTTCGACAACCTGTGCAGTTGTCATCTTCAGAGTCAAAGTGAGTTGTATCACTTCAGTTGATTTGATGGTATTAAACTCTGGTTATTGGCCTGATTGGTCAATTAAGTCGCGATGTTATTGGTCGTCTATCGGTTAAGCCGTGATGCTATTGGCTATGAAGACTCGTAAATGTCATCGGTGCGTTTCAATCCGTCTATTGTCGCAATTAAACAGTCTTTTATTGTTACTCAAATTGTCAGTTGTCCAGTCGTTCTCTCGTGGTTAATTTTGCTTGATTCCGTCAAAATTATAGTCAGTAAAAGGCAGTGTTTTTAGTTGTCACAAGTAACAGCTTCGGGCCATTGAGACCATGTGACCGTAGTAGTATGGTAGGGACCGACTTATCCTTTTTTTGCACAGGAGTCTCATTAACTTGAAGCAGGAATATATTTTGGAAGAAAGGGAATTCTTATACCAGAAAACTCAGAAAAAATTCCGAACTCCAGGTGAGAATCAAACTCACGACCCTCCGAGTTCTAGTTCGGACGTCCTAACCACTGAGTTACTGGATACTCTATGGCTCTATTAACGCCGATGACGTCATAAACTTTTGTCTTAATCTCATGAATAAAATGAGGTGGATTATCATTAAGAGAAGGTCATGTCCTCTTTTTAGGTGGACTAACCCGTTTGGACAAGTTTCCTAGTTATTTTAGGACTGATGAATGTCTTGATTTTCGATTTATTCATGAAATAAAGACAAAAGGCTATGGCGTCATTGACGTTAATATATTCCCGCGCAAGTTAATGAGATTCCTCCTACTATTGACCGAAAATTATCCGGTTTTAGGAGCATGAGGCACATAGGAGTGCTAGTCCTTCGCAAGGTTAACCCCCAACAGAATGTCCTAACACGCGGCGTCTCATTTTTCTCGCTCACCCTTCCCAGCGTAGTTTTCGTCAACGTTAAACGTTCGCATGGTCCATTGCGCGGAAATCATTGATCATTGATCGCCCGCAGAAGTCGCGCTTTCCAAACACTTGAGACCTTAAGGAACGAGGCAGGCTAATACCCATTTATACTCCTGGCCCTATTTGCTCAAAAGTTGGATAGGGCTATCCACCGGATAATAGCTATCCAGTGGATACGTAATAGGAAAACCAATTGCACTATCCATACAATGTATAGCGCTATCACCTTTTGAACAACTGGGACCTGTGTGAAAAGACAGAAATTAGAGGAACGTTTCTTCTTAAGGGAAAAACACAACAGCAATGCTTGACCACGGAACTATAGATCCCAAGTCGGAATTCTTATCGACTACACCCCCACTCCCCCACGATAACCAGTTACCACAGTAAATTTTTGTGTCGTCATGTTTTTGTTTTGTTTTCAGGTTTGTCAAAAACAGCTGATCGCAAAGTTGCTTCTCAACCACTCGTGTTAAACCAGACGTCCTCCAGCGACACAAGGTAATAAACAGTTTAATTTACACCTTCAACCAAGGAGTCAACCCTAGAATATCATTCGATGTTATCCTATAATTTCCAAACTTTGTCGAAACAACTTCAGTCCGGGCCATAACCATTTTTGGATACTCGATGACGCCATCAATAATGGCTTCTGGTGCTGACTTTGTCAGAACTCATTTTCATCTCTTATTTAAGCCTTAGCGGATTTAGTTCTCAGTTATATTCAAGGAAACCTTGTGAAATTAGAGGCAAAGAGTGACTACATACAACAACCGAATAGGTGATAGTTTCAGTCGTGATTGGAGATAGAAATTCTGTGAAAAAGTCGAGCAAAGGAGCTTTCTGCGAGGGCGCTGATTAAGGAGTCGCCTCTCTTAAGTTACCGTTTTCAGGTATGTAGCATCATTTTGGTTTCAGCAAAAAAAATATTTTCAAAACCTACAATTAATTTTCTTCTGATTTTTCTTAAAGTTCCTGTCGAGTGCCCAAGACTTAAATTCGAGTGCCCGGACGTTATGGAACAAACTAGGCACTGACTCCCTTTGTTCATAGCTGTCGGAGAGTTGTGTAATCCTTACTTTGGGACTGTTTTTTTTTGTGAGGCGTTTCAAAATTTTTGTTATTTTTTTGAATTTAAAATCCAGATAACATGGCCTGGTATTCTGTAGTTTTGAAAACTGCATTTATAACACTGTAGCTTTCATGTACGCTCGTGATGTTAAGATTCCAGGCATGAAAGAATGAACTGCACATTCAATAACACTTTTCTGGTTTATTACCGAAGTTTGTTTCGGCGATTGCCGCAAATAACTGCCATCAAAAAAATGTTTAACTCTTACTCATTTCTAGTATCTCTCTGCCAAGTTTATTTTGTTTTGGTTTTGACCTCAACCAATCACAAGGCACGAAACTGATATCCAGAAATGGTCATGGCCTGGACCAGTTTTTTGTCCACGGCATTTCCCCCTTTTTGTCGCGGCACAATCTACTTTAAAAAAAAATGAGCTACGTTTTTACCCCCACTACCCCCTAAACAATGTTGTACCGCTGCTTAAAAAAACATGAATACCCGAAGAAAGCTGCAAACAAAGCAACCTTAGTTGGCGATGGGGCGTTGGGAGGGGCCCGGGTTTTTTCCCCAAATATACTTTAATTTCTCAATAGTGTCTCAATGTTGCAACCTATTGTAGCTGTTGGTTATAAAACGTGACCCGGATTCAAACGACATGGGCAACGAGTGGTACTGTACTCGATCGAGTACTTTTCGTTATACTTCATATGACAGATTTATAACTCTCTGGTTGTATGCTGGAGAAGCAACCAGTGACTATTAGAAATGAATGTTACAGAGCAGCGCTTTTGTGCGACCCTGTCAGATTTGAACTTATGAGGGGCGACATGTAGACTTGCTACAAGTCGATCTCTCGTAGTTCTCACCTAGTTCACACCTTAGCGAGCGTAGTGAGCGAACAAAAGCAAACGAAGCGAGCTTCAACGAGGTAAGGCATAACCGACCAGAAAAAAAAAAAATTAAAAGGACTTTTAGAAAGACTAGGCGACATGCTGTTCTTCACTGTTACTTATCGAAAGAAACCCTTTATTTTATGTAATAAAAATGATATACTTATTCCTCTTAATTAGTTCCAAAACTCGTCAGTACAACATGAGGAAGCTGACAGAACTACCCACAGCTCTCATTGGCGCAGAACGATGGCAACTGTTTTTGGAGTCTGTCTGCTGTATTCCGTTTATAGAGGTAAGCTATATATGGGGTAACCCTTACATGTTTTGGGATGAGGGTGAAAGGCTCCCATGTTGAAGCCACGAACCATGTTCTTCGATACATAATGAGGCTATTTTTCCCAAGAGTCGTTTCCATTTAACACATTAAAATACTTAAAATTATAGTGAGGTCAGACATTTCCCCGTAATGACCGAACGGACGAGGTTAACAAGTTAATTATTATATGGCCTTTTCATTCTTCACCTGAGCTTGCGATCCATTAAAACCAACACATGGTCCGCGGATAACATTAAAAAACACGTCACTTTAACGATTTGTATACTTGAGCCCTAGATACATTAAGGTGGCACTGGTCAGTGGAGGCTCTTTTTTACAGCCGTCAATTGGCCATAACATGGATGTCCATAAGGATGCCCACTATCAAGTTAAACACAGATTGTATTTGCCTTGGACACCTTGCTAGTAATGCCCGGTCATTACAAGAAAAGAGCCAATCAGTGCGCACGTGCTATTGTAGCCATATAATAAAACGATATAACGAAGGGCTAAGGGACTGGCAAAATTTGTTCGCTATACCGAGGTTTCGTTATGTCGGGGTTTTTTTTTTATATATTTTACCTCTTTTTCAGGCAAAGTGTAATATTGGTCTAGTTTACGAGCTCATAAACGAAATAAAACAGGCTTCAAGCCTCGCGAGGTCACGTGGGAACCAACAAGCAGCCTTGAGTTTTAAAGAGTTTGCGCAGATGTTAAGTGAAAATGTTCAAGTTCTAGATCAGTACCCAGAATGCACCTTACAGCAATCTGCTAATTTTCCTGACTCAAGCGCACCGGCAAAGGCGGCTCAGGTAAACAATGTAGTCTTCTTACGAATTCATTCAATCATGTTATGTTCGCCCTGCATAAGGAAATTCAATACTGTTGGACTCTGGAAACCACGCCATGGATTCTAGATTCTAGCTGCTAGATCCTGCATTCCTTGTCGGTGGAACTTGATTCTGGATTCCAATGTTTAGTGGGATTCCGGATTTCTTGAACTGAATTCAGGATTCCAAAAGCCAAAATATGCTGGCGATTGGCTGTTCATTCGCCCGGTTTCCGTAACAAGTTAGCTGAGTCGAACTTGAAAAGTGAAAACTTCAAGGAAGAGTACATTACTCTCAACCCATCAAAACAAATAATACAATCAAAGAAACACACAGATGTATTCTAGGAACCTTTTCTTTCTACTTCCAGACCTATATAGCCTCTCTGACTAACAAGCCGCATTGGTTATGTCACGTGAACAAACCTCAGGAGTTGAGCGCCAAGGTGCTGTCTTTAAACTGGGGTAGATTCTCTGGATCTCAGTGTATTGTTTTCTCACCCGATGGCCGCCATCTTTGTTGTGGCACAAAATCCGAGACTGGTCGCACGTATTACTTGACCCTATGGGACGTCGAAACAGGCAAGTGCCATGTTTGGTTTGCGATTGTGTATTAAACACCAGAGGGGGTGTTTCATTAAATATTCAAACACAGAGAAGTAAGTTCAATAAACGACATGAGCAGAGTTTCTTTAAGACCGACTTTGAGGTGTCGCGAGAGAGGGTGGCTTGACAAGGACATTACGGCCATCGGCTCCAACTAATGTGGGTATCCAGGAATCCCTTCTTTACACAACACACGAAAGGTGGACTACGCTACCGGGCTGTAGGTCCCTTTTACGATTTGAGTAGCAGTATGGGTCCTTTCAACTCCCCTTTCGACAATGAAATATGCAGGCTGAGACAAGACCAACGGCTTAATCCTTTAAGTATTTTTCTCTTGGCAATATCAGTACACACTGAGTATTTATAAAATGATCACCAATAGGAAAATGCCTTGGTCTTTTATCAAATTCTCTCCACTAATTCTTGGGGCTTGAAGGGGTTAACACATGTGCCCAATAACTCGATCGTCTAAACTGTGAAAAAGGTCTTAATCAAAGCCAACTTGTTTCGTGCAACTGGAAACATTAGTAACTTTTCCAATGTCATATTTTTCAGGAGCACTGTTGATGACAGTTCCTAGTGAGAATAAAAGTTATTTCCGAGTGTTGTATTCGCCCGACGGAAGTCACGTTGCCTGTGGGATGAGTAAGGCGGAAGTCAGAATACTGGACAGTACCACTGGAGCACAGGTAGGGCGCTGCTGCATCTGTTAGTCCGCGAATATTGCACTGGCCACCGCGGAGAGAAAACAAAGTTCGAAAACAAGTCGGAAACGTTGAGGATAATCTCAAGGCTATTCCAGCGATGCAATATCCACCTCTCTCCGCCGCTGAATTCTGTTTATGCATTTATATGTAATGTGTTTATGTCTCTCTTTTGCCACCATATGCTCTAAAACTTGTACATACGGAGTCGCACAAGGACAGTTAGTGGAAGTAGGTACGTCTTCAGACGTTCTAGAGTCACTCGATGAAAACTCCCTTCTCTGAGACAGTGTCCGCCGACCGTCTCGAAATTAGGCTAAGTAGAACAAGTAGCCTGTTCCCAGCTTTGTTCAGGGCGTTCAGATAGTAGGGAGCGGCGAGAAGTAAAGGAAGCGATGAAAAATGGTGGACTTAGCGACAGCCGTGGATGAACGTATTTCCTTACTATCGGAACGCCAGCAACAAGGTCTGGACGCCTGGAACGGGGTCTGGAAAGAGGAAAGATAAGAAATGGCTTTCGCTTTCCCTGTCGCTGAAAACACGCTTAACAGCCTACAACTACTGAATAAAAGTTCAGTGCCGCGTTTGTATGACGGTTTTTAATGTTCCTTTTAGGTTAAAAGTATGACCAATACAAGCAAAGAGTTTAAGAACTCCGAAGTCGTTCACATGGATTTCTCTCCAGATGGAAAATATCTTGCTGCAGGATACGAGTAAGTGTAATAACTAGTAAGCGTCTAATAAGTGTAGCACAGCCTTACAAACAAGTGATTTCCCGGCCGCGGTAGACGTTTGTAGCCTGGTGTGTTCGTTGTCCTATCTTGAATGACTCATGAGAACTTTTTCCGTTCAAATTTCATTCTATTGACATCTATATGAACGCATTCAGGCAAATGAAAAATTCTTTGAGAGGGACTCGCGGCCTGAAGTGAGGCAAAATGGGCATAAAACGCTACCGGTAGACAGCAAAGCACAACAGGTCCATTTCTGTGAAAAACCCAGAATTGATGTTTTTGTGTGTGCGTTATACCATTCGGCTATTTGATCACTTTCACTCTGTAAGAAATATTTTGCTCACGTTTATTGTTTCCTTCAAATATCTAGAAATCGCCACATTGTGATCTGGGATGTTGAAAACTGTGAGGTGGTCCATTCATTGGTAAACGAAGACAGTTCCTCTAAGTGGTACGTCAGAAAAATGGGCTATGACATGTTTCTTTACCATGGTCAACTACGGTTGATCCCTACTTTTGTCAGAGCAGTTTGACCGTGGTCAGCCTTAGTTCAATTTAACGTTCACGGTAGACCATGGCTGGAAATCTTAGCCTCGTACCCAGGCCATTTCGCGCTATCCGAGTTACCAGAGGAGGCTTGGAACCGAGCGCGATTGCGAATTTTTTGTTAGTGAATTTTACCGACAAGCTTGACAGGTGACGTCACATCCGAAATCGCCGACGACGACTGGAGACGAGGCTGTGGAAATCTATCTATCCAAGGTCCTCTGGCCGGGGAACAAGACTGTATGGTTTAATTACTAGCTGTACGCTGAGTTTTATTGGATGCCATGAAGAAAACAGTTATTAAGAGAACTGGAAAGCCGTTGATTATTGTTAGATAAATAAAGTTTCAAAAGAAACTGTAGTGCTACGCTGGTGAGGGAGTTAAACATAAAAAAGGTTTTATCTAAGCAGTCAATGAAGATGAATTCCCACTGTAAAAAATTAAAGAGCTTAGGTCAAGAACGAATGAAGGGATTGTAGGTTGTGTGTGGATTTTAATCAAACTTAGAGGTGGAGCTACAGAATATGTTAAATCACACAAGCCTTTACACTCTTCCAAGTTCTCTAAAAGGAATTGAAAAGCTTGATCCAGGTGGGGTTGATGATTTTTTTAACCTTTTTGATAGCCACGAAAGCAAGATCACTTCACTTCGGTACACACCAAACGGACGTTACTTGTGGTCCGTAGAGGAGAAAGGAATACACAAGACATGGGACGCGCAGTCTAATTACCAATGTCTAGCTAAAGGAACTTGTTTAGCAAAATGGTAAGTTGTTTGCACGTTATCTGAGAAGGTTTGTTTGGTGAATCCAAAAGCTCAAAAATAGGCATGTAATAAGTGTATAGAAACTGGCTCGTAACAAGTGCATGAACCTATAACGCGTTTTTGTCCCGGAAGGACTACTGAACAAAGGTTTATACGGGGAGGCTCCGCCCCGACGTCCATCCCTTTACCCCCTTATATCGTACTATTTTTGACAGAAAGGGCACATACCTAATTCAGAAATTTCTATCCCTTTTAACTGCTGTAAATGTACTGTCCTTAAAATATGAATAAATCATTAAACCACAAAACCAGAACGTTTTCTCGACTTAGTGACAGCCATAAAAGGCATCTGTCAGCCCTTTTTGGCCTTTTCACAGACCTAAATGACAGATTTCCTACCCTTTCGTATACTTCAACAAGTAAAATCCCCCACCTTTTCATAAACCTGAAGCCTGAAAACGGTAACCCTTCCGGGCGGAGCCTTCCCCTGTGGACCATTATAGGGACAACTCCCCGGGGGGTTGTGAAAAAAAAAGCTATCAAGGCTTCTAGGCAGAATTGATGTTATGTCCTTTAATGCCATGATCAGATGTCTCTAAAGGTGGCCACAGACAGGGTTTTATTTCGTCCGGCTCAGCAGTACTTTTGCCTCCTGATTGGAACTTAGAACACCATTTAGGTTTGAGGTCGTTCTTAGCCCTTTTCGATTATTTCTTTATTATTATTTTTTGATTACTTACATGACTTGATTCATACAGGTATGATGACGACGAAGGAGATAAATTAGAAGGAGAGATTCCTGGGGGAATATTTACAGGGCATTATGAAATGGAATTTCCAGAAGGTAGCCCCAAATTCAATAATGTAATGACGTAAAATAGGAAATTAGTTAAGAATCTTGCTGTGTATATCTTGTTGCAGCAGTTGAGGATTAGCCAAGTTTACCATGAATACCCTGGTTAACCACGCTTTTTGCATGTATGGTAAAGCCTGGTAAGCCTGTTTTGACAACCAGAAAGGTTGGGATGGTTGAACCAGGCTTGAACCCTGGTAAACCTTGGTTTAACCAGGCTTTTGATTCACGGGAATGTGCTAGGCTAAGTAACCCTAAACTCTAGGTGACACATATAAAAAGTGTGATGAACTGCAACGCGTTCCTAAACTTAGATATGTAAAATTTCCGACTAAAGTCAATTTGGAAGCTTTGCATGGTTGTGAAGTACCCAGACTATTACACGTTCTTGTCATAAGTTTATACTTTCCCCCTTTTTTCCTTTTCGCTAACGCGGTTGAACCAGGATATCGGGACAGAAATATTTGATCACTCAAATGTGGTAAAGCTCCGGCCAGGCAGCTATCCCTTCTTGAGTTGTGCCAATCGATCCAGGTTTTACAAGAGTTCAAACAGAGTCATACAATTTCTTGCATTCGTCTTCACAGTTTTCATTTTGTTTTCTTTAAATTATTTGCCTCTTTTTGATGTTTAAAGTACAGTGTAAGATTTGATCAATTCTTGTCTCCAGGTAACAGCGGAGATGCCAGTTTTCCCATACGATTTTGGGACGATGGAACCCTCAGCGGTGAAGGTTCAGATAAAGATGGCGACTATACTATAAAGGGTAGGTTAAAATGGCATCATGATCGAAAAATGTATTGGAACTTACTTGAGACGCTGTTTCTTGATCTGAGCACAATGAATCACAAGTTTTTGTCTTATAGAGAGTTCTCAAATGACGTCACGTTGTTTTGGTGTCCCAACACGATGAAACGGCGGCCATGTTGGTGTCCCAAACCAATTCTGTGGGAGTTGAAACTTTTCTTATGTAAAAAACTTTCTTTTGTTCTAATAAATTTACAAAACTGATGGTCAGGTGAGCAAAACCGCTCTGTAGCCTTATTCATCCTGGATTAGTCCTGAGAAATGATCTTTTTAACAAAAAGAAAATAATTTTCTACCCTCTAAACTCTTTTTTGGACTTTTTGACGTCATTTCTATGGTCTACTAAGTATTTATTTAAAAAAGACAAACATTTTGCATGGTCTTTACCCTATAGACCACAGAAATGATGACAAATGAAAATGTTCATAACTCAAGTTCGGCTCTTGTTTCCACCGCAAAGTTTTGGACAGTTTTGCTTCCACTTCTTTCTAAGGAGCCAAGACAATTTTTATTGTGATCGTTGGAGGTAAAACCAAAGTATTTAAAAATCGATAAGTTTGGACTGCCTTAAAAGCCGCCTCCTAATTGAGACTGAGTCTCTACAAGACTGTAGGTACTTCCTTTCTATTTGTAGGCACTTACGATTTAGCCAGTGGTACGATGAAGCTTGTTCAGGAGCAGTACATTGCTTCAGCAGAGTATGACTTGCAGTTCGAGTTTACTCCAAACACTGAAGCTGCTGACGGAACATGTAAGCAAAGGATTAACTGAAACCAATATATTTCCTTTTCTTTTGGGAGCAAAAACACCCGAGGGGTTGGCACTAGTGTTGATATATGTTAGGTGTGCACCGCGAGGATTCTTAAAGGGGCTCTGTCACGACTCTCTAGTTCGTAATGGTAACAGGACTGAGTGGAGTGTAATTCGGCCTGCTACGTGAGAAATTTCTGCTATTTGATTGGCTTAGAGCAGTGGTATTTCAGCGTAATTTGAAATACCTACATGTGAAAATAACAAACTTTTTGAGGGTAGTAGTAAAAACAAATAATAGCATTATTTGTATGTGATATTTGGCATACATACTCCTCGTGATATTTCAAAATTGGCTCAAATTTATGTATAACAATTTCGAAATATCACTCTTGATATTTATGCCAAATATCACTACAAATCATGCTATTACCTATACTAATTATACGAGTGATTAACAATTTGAGCTAATTTGTTTTGCGTTTTGTTTAATCACGAGTGTGATTACAGACCGAATTGGACGACACGAAGTTCTGTTACCAATTAATCATAACTATAACAAAATTTGTGATATTATAGGTATTTTTAAATTAAAACAAAAAATTCCGAGAGTTTTTGCTGGCAGAGAAAAAAGCCATTTGAGTGCGCACGTGCGATGGTGCGTACTGTCCAATCACCTAGGCATGACGCGGACTGTCCTATTTCACTGTCCTATTAAGGTGATGTTAGACGAGACGATTCGCAACGACCATTTTTAGCGCAGCAAAGCGTTGCATCATTGTTGCGACATTGTTTCCAATGGCTGCAATGGTGGCGAATCGCCCCGTGTAAATTCATCCGTATTGCTGAAATCAGGACAGTTGATAGCCAATCAGATTTGAGAGTTTTGCTATAGTTATGATTAAATTTGTTATTAATGCCAATTGCACGTCTTTATTCGCTATGGAACTTGAGAAATTACTTGTGAATGGCAAAATTAGAGCTTTGCGTCAAACAAAGTATCCCCAAAGGTTTGAATCCTATTACTTTATTTTTCACAGGCTTCTTTTCGCTGTTGGGTGATTTGCTCATATAACTGCGATGATCACTGATCTGTTCAGTGACCCATCTGTTCTATTAAATAAAGACTTTTTTGCAATCTAATTACAAATATTGACAAATAGAGGAGCGATTAGGCGAACTGTTATTATTCTCCGTTTCTTTTTGGATATCAGGCCACATATGGGGAAAATATGTGATTCCTACGTGGGCAGGAACGTATAAAGGAACAATTGACATGACGCTAACGGAACCATACCCGTAAGTACAACAAATCTGTACTTCTTCACTCAGTTTTTCTTTCTAAAACAGTTTGTGGCTAGATAACCATTACTTAATTTCTGTTATATTGTTACGGGTTTCTCAAATTCGACCAACCTGTTTCTCAATATCCCGTGCCGTGACCCTTTTCTAAATAACCCGTTGGCCGTTTCTCAATTTCCGGTTATGCCGTTACTCGTTCCTAACCACCCGGTTCTAATATCCGTATTTCGTCACATGTAAGGTAATCCAAGATATAGCCTGTGTACAGCTCCCCCCCTCCCCCCTCCTCCTCCTCCCCTCAGGAAAAATCGGAGATATTCGGAGATTTTTTTCCTAAGGGGAGGAGGCGGAGATTTTCTATACACAGGCTATCCAAGATAGTCTTGGGTTGTGGATTTCAGTTACTGAATTCCGGATTCTTTTTCAGTGGAACTTGGATTCTAGTTTCCAATCGTTAGAGGTATTCTGGATTCCTTGAACTGAACTCCCAGGGTTCCGGACTCCACAAGCAAAAATTTGCCGAATTTCGGAATCTGAATTAGCGCCATTTAGTATTGTCTAATTCCTTTACAGGGAAGATCCAAAAGAAGAAGGAAATCTCAACAGAGCCAGGAGTGGTGATGTGTCAGGGGATTCTCGTCTTGCAGTAACGGCCAATGATGACTGTACTCTAAAAATATACAGTCTTCAGGGTAAGAACACCGCAGTTCTTTGGAGATAGGAGCCCCGTTCTTCGTGTTCACTGCGTTAGACATTAACGAGTCAAAAGGATTCCTCTGAATAATGTATGTTTTCCGATTATATGGCGAAAATAGTGCTCACTCTGATTGGCTGTTTTCTTGCAATGACCGCGCATTACTAGCTGGGTGTCCAAGGCATACGCTATCTGTGTTTAACTTGACAGTGGACTTCCTTATGGATATCCATGTTATAGTCACTTGACAGCTGTCAAAAAGAGCATCTGCTAACCAGTGTCACCTGATTGAACAAAGTTGGTGCGAGCACTTCTCTCAGAGAGGCGTTTTTTTAGACCTCATACACTTCTTACCTTCGTTATGTCCTAAACAGTTTATTCTGTCCTTGTGATACTGCAAGCTTCTTTCAAAGTACGTCATACAAAATGATGTCACTTTATAGCCTGCAAAGCCAAAACGAGATAGTGAATGCCAAGAAATTTGAAAGTCATTACTCAAACGTCGTGTATTTCAGATGAAAAAGAAGTGTCATCTAGAAGAAGAAAGCCCTTAGGGCTTGGAAAAATGGTCACGTGGATCCGCTACAGTACTCAGGGAGGAGACCCACAAGATGTCCGTTTTCACCCTAAGAACCCGGATGTAGTATATGGATGCAGTGCGCATGGTTCGGTGTGTGGATTCTCAGTGTCCACACGGAAGGTAATTAAGAACAAATTCTATCCATCTTGCGTGTCATATAGCCTACTTTGAAGACTTGATGTTAGTAGATGTAATTCATACTGATAGTGTCTACTGGGATAAATTAAAACTGCAATGATGGTCGACGTGGCCCACTCACGATCATGTTGCTTTTCGGTCTCTGAGAAATGCTTTTGATTTTTGTTATTTATCTCAATTTATTCATTTACTTATTGAAGAAGAGAGGAAAAAGCCGCGGAGTTCTCGAAGAGAAACCTTACGGAGTAAGGAGGAGGGCCAATAACAATTAAACAACACCCACACACGGCGTTTTACTATATGAACAATGGAGGCAGTGCCTCAATCATGAGCCTTCTTCACACCTGCTTCCCTTTGCGAAGAATCTCAGTTTTTGTAGGCTTTTATAGAGTCTCGGACTAGATAGCTAGAGCGGTTTTCATTTGAGTGTCGAAAAGTAATTGGTTTTGCACTTTCTACACGATGCGATTGGCTTAAAAGATTCGCGCCACCTTTTCATCCAATCAGAAGTAAAACCAAAGCCAATTGTGACGCGCTCGCATGCATTTTCCCTCGCTTTGCGTCAGCCACATGTAATTACTTCGAGTTTTGATTGGTTCAATGTATTGTCTGTGTCCTATGTGATTGGCCAGAGTAATTACTTTGGTTTTGGTTTTACGACACTCAAACGAAAACCACTCTAACAACAGCGTTGATAAAGACTTACACTGCATGCAAGTGGCTACTTGAAACCGAAAGTATGTATATGTATTATACATGATTCTGTTAACTAAGAGAACTGTAGGCAAACGGCACTGCGTATATTTTCTCTCTAAAGCAAATAGCGGAGTACGTACATGGCAGCGTAATACAAACACTGGCTATCAGCTACGATGGAGCGCGTTTAGTGTCTTTGTGCGATGGTGACAACATAGATGTTTTGGTGAGTTAAATTATAGTTCTAATTAAGAACTCTAAGTGAACAGTCGCGTATTCTCAGAAACAAAAGGCACGCCGGAAAGCTTCATTTTGCTTTGTTTGTTTGTTTTTTCACCAAAAAAGTTAGTACAGTTATTTATACTGAAGGAGGTTCAGCCCTCTCCCGATAGCAAAATGATAAAACGTCTTACATTTGATAACTTGTTTCCGCCACTGAGACATTCTTGCTAAAACTCCTAGTAGAATGACGAATGATGTTAAAAGGTACAATTTTTCAATGGAAGATGTACGAAAGAGGTCCCCTTATAAAGCTTTATCGCATAGCCCCTCCTCCCGGCCAGGAGAACAGCACACGCATTTGGATCTAGTGTCGCGTGTAACAATTGTTGCGATCAAGTTAAATGCCTTCATTCGCTAATTGCACTTTCCCATTTGGCTTAGTTGTGGCAAGGTCAATCTTTATAAGGCTATTAGACGATTGCTTTTTTAAAACCTCAATGTGTGTTTTTCTGTTTAAGGTTTGGGACACAACCTCGACAGGAGCTGGAGAGCAGTCGTTACATGGAGGTGACACTAAAGCCATGGAGATTGCCGCGTTGGAATTTTCGCACGACGGAAGCAAACTAGCTGCTGTCATAGATAATTGCGACTATGTCCAAGTATTAGAAACAGAGAGTGGAAAACTTCTAACCAGCATAGAGGTTATAAAAGTGATCGAACAGAAAACAATGAACAAAAAGACAAAGGAAATCCACCATTGATACAATTTTGCAAATTTATAATTTTTAAATCGTAAATTTCTTGAAGAGTTTTTGCGCATTTGATAAACTACATAAAACACTCGACAAAGTGTTTGATCTTAGATCCAGCTACAGTCGAACCTTCTTTATTCGGGCAACAGAAAACCAGAGCCACTTGCTTACATTATTGAGGTGACCGTATTTTA
This sequence comes from Porites lutea, assembly GCF_958299795.1. Lineage (NCBI taxonomy): Eukaryota > Metazoa > Cnidaria > Anthozoa > Scleractinia > Poritidae > Porites > Porites lutea. Next base: position 26,581,656 of record NC_133210.1, on the reverse strand, counting down.
TGAGGTAGGAAATATATGAAGTGTGACATCTTCGGGACAAACAGAAGTGTCTGTTTAGAGAGGTGTTTGTCATAAGACGACTGTGCTTCGAAGTTGGTTTAAAAATAATAGCCTGTGCCTCTTTTTTTTTTACGTACGTATCGCTGTTTGGGAATTGAATGACGCCCTTTGTCTCGTAGTACACAAGTTTCGGGCAACCTCCTTCCAGGCTAGTAGGAGAGAGCCCTGGGAACAAGGATGAAGTTTCGGGCCGACCTCAATCGAAAATGATAATTTAAACAACTTTGGCTTAAGTAAGAAACAATCGACTTATTTTTCATTTCTTTTCTCTCCTCTTAGTTCTACACAAGTAGAGATAATTGTTGCTTTTCGCCCGACGATTCACAACTGCTAGTCTCTAAGGGAAGAAATCTGGTCGTGTTCAATGTTGAGAACGGCAAAGAAGTCGACAGATTCAAGAATATTTATGGCTATGAGACCGGTAGGGCCTGCTTCAGTCCACAAGGTAAGGCTGCTACCTCGTACCCTAACCCTCTCGTTTTTCTCCTCCCCATAGTTCCTTGCACTTCACCACCAGTCAACCGCGTGTAACTCGCGTTTCGCCCTCGCGTCTGTGCGAGAAATGAAACGCCTGAGGTCGAGGAGGCAGATAAGGCTGCGATTATTTAACATGGCAACTAATCAATGAGAAAGGAGTTCCTGAGTTCCTTATTTTTCCCAAACACTCTCTTTAAGCAGACGTGAGTTCGCCATTGCATCACTATTGCAGAATATGTTTGCTTTAAATTATGCATGTAATAGAGGGAGCACTCACTGCGGACCTTTTTTCACCCAGGACAACTGGCAGTACAGGGTTTAGACCAGAGGTATGCACGGAGTAAAATCAAGATCTTTACTTATCCAGATAAGCAGCTTGTTCAACAGTTTGATGATCTGAGTGACAATAACACCTTTATTCCCTGCGTGAGTAATCTTCCTTATATCTTATCTTTCCTTCTTTAATACATGCGCAATAAGTAAAGAATGAAATTTTTATCGTTTTGATATAAGGCATAAGAGTTACTTTGATTACTGAAAAAAATTCCCGTATGCTGATTCTGAGTTTAGGATTTGAATAGACAATGACACCTTTATTTGAAGAAAAAAAGACAATGTTTTAGTTCTTCCAATTTTTTAGGTCTTTCTTGTACTTAAGTTGGGAATGCAAACTTTCCATGAAGGATCAAGTTCACTTTTTACAATAACTGAGGAAGTTCCCTTGTGCTTATTGATTGAAAGCTTTTTCTTTTGTTTCACTTCTCAGGTGTTCTTTTCGAAAGATGGCTCCAAGCTTTATTCCGTTGGCAGCGAAAAGCAAAACAATTTCATTGTAGTTCTCTGCATGAAAACTGGTAGCGTTCTACAGACTATCAAACCTCCAACAGGGTTTGGTCGCTTCTGTCTTGATGTAAGCGGCACCAAATGCATCATTGGTAAGCCTCTTGATTTAGAAGAACATTCAAACCCCTCAACACTACAACGGGCATCCTCTGACAGATAGTTTTTATGGTTGTCAGAGAATGCTGACCTTTCAGGATGTTTCAACATTATTTTAGAATTTTTTCCTCTTCGCTTTGAGCTTGAGGATCAGTTTAGCGTATTTAGCGTTTTTTTTTTGAGTTTCAACAACAGCATCTGAGGGAATAGGCCATTTTCATGATGACGTCATTTTACTACCACGACCAGAATCCTTCAGGGCTTTGCTTTCTTGTACAAATTAAGACTTTTGTTATTCAAACCTCGCTAGGATTACCAAATTTGAATATGAAAGGAAAAACGAAAAGGATTCTGGTCGTAGTAATAAAATGAAGCCATCATGCAAATGGCTTATAGGTGCGATTACCAAGCGCTGCCTGAGAATTGCACTTCCACTTCTCCCCCCAAAGTAAGGACTCTGGTTATTGAACGACTGGAATTTAATGGAGTATATTGGACATTTTTGCCGAAGGTACGAGAGGATCGAAGACCGAACTCTAGAAAACGGCGGAGATCGAGCCAAGCCAGGGAAGTGATGAAAAGACAAAAAAGGCCTGACCATTTTGAATTGGGGGTCGTCAGTGAAACTTAACCTCCAAGTGTTCATAATTACAAAACGTTAGTCACGTTATTATTTATGAATTTATTTCAGGGTCCTGGGATGGAAATGTTTCTGTCTTTGAGCTGGAAACCGGAAAGAACCTGCTAGAAATAAAGCCCCAAAGCTGGAGAATTAACGGTAAGAAAACAGCAAGCCAGTCATACTTCAGCAAACTGACGCACCGGGAACAGTTGCTGTTCTAGAAACGTTGATTATTTTTTACGCTGAATAACAAAGAACACTGCCAGACCTACCTGAAAAGGAAGGATTGGAAGAAATGGGGAACGCCAAGTATGCTCCTAGCCATTTTCTTTGCCATTTTGCGTTGAAAAAGAGAGAGAGTAAGCGACTAGAAGAAATATCTGAAATTCAGGCCATTCGGTTGTGACTTGCAGTCAACCACCTTAATTTGTCAAAAAATTTTATTTAGTGCGTGCCCATGCCTTAAGCGTTTTTTCAAGGCTAATAACTGCTTTTGAGGATAAACGACCATCGTGAAATCATGCGAGAGACTGAACTGGTGTTGAATCGCATTGCACTATGAAAAAAGTATTCTTTTTCCTTTGAAACAGTGGTTTGGGGTGAAATTTTAATTACCCCAGTTTCCTGCGCGGCCTTGAAAATAGTAGAAGCGATAAAGCGATAGGCAATAGGCAGCTGAATAGGAGAAGCGATGGAGCTCTCTACGATTATCCTACATTTCAGTTTGATACAAGACCAACCCAGTTTCGCGTGCATCTACCTCTATTGTAATTTCATAGTTAAAATGGGTAATATCTTTTTCTGAAAACATGTGAACATAAGGATGACCTACTCTCTTTACAATTACTAACTTAATTTTTCCTTTGTTTGTCATTTAAGGTATCAGTAGTTTTCAAATAGATGGCCAGGATTTCGTAGTCAGTGGGTGCGAGGATCGAAGTTTCAAAGTCCTGGACATGAAGACCGGTATGTCCTTTCTTTCACAGTTTTTGTAAACGTTTATATGATAATGGACCGTCAAATATCACTATACAGGGATTAATAAGAACTGTGTCGCCCGCGAATAGTTAGCGTGTCGTAATTGTTGCTGTCGACGAGCACTAACATTTTAACAATTTTGCTTATTAAGATTTTTGTCACAAGGACGAGAACAGGCCTCTACATAATAGACTCTTCCAAGACCAGTTAGCGAATATCCATTGACACTGCTGGAAAGAGCGCCTTAAACTTAGGAAACTTACCAAATTTGAAGGTGACACGTTAATAGCTAGCGACGATATTGCTCCACAAAGTCGCGAAATTTCTACAGACGCTTGTATGGTAGGGGCACGAACTTGCACCCCCCCCCCCCCACCCCACCATACAAGCGTGTATAAAATTAGGTGATTTTGTGGAGATGTATTTTCGTTAGTTTTCAACAAATCATGTTCAGACGTAGTATCTTTGCTAATTTATTGTGGCGTTCTTTTTAGCCATGTTGACAGATTTTCACTAACTGCTCCCAGTCAAAAGTTGGAAAAACCGTGAAAGGGTCTCGATTTGGCAATGATAGGTGTTGCTTGGCAAAATGTAAAAGAAGTTTAAAAGCGCTCAGCTTACAAATTCAAAATCGTGTTAAAATCTATCTGTTACATTCGAATTTGTTCGGACTTTGGCAGAAAAAAAAAAGTTTTGTGATTTACGCTTATGTTAAGGCTGATCGTGGAAACAAAATTGGTTCACAACGTTGAAAAACATGCATTTGTTTGAAATATACAGGGTTACAGTTAGCGCACATGACGAGCCCTCAAGGCGTTTCAGCGGCTGCAGCAACGACAATACCAGGCACCGATAGGACGTATGTGGCCCTTGGGGACCAGGGATCGTTTGTCCGAATTCTACGATGGATGTGAATGTTACGTTTGTGTGATGTAACATCATTCAGAAGATCGACCTTGTAATCTGCCTGTTTGGTCACTGAATGACGTTTATACACCAAGCATCATTTGAAAATGAAAGAGTTATTCTATCTGTAACCAAAGTCAACGTTGGCCCTAGATAAGAATGATCAAGAGTCTTTATCGATCATGTCAACCCTTCGGGTACATGACTGGCAAAGAATTCCTAATTGTCTACGAGAGGATTACTTAACACTCTTAACACAGAGCATGACCGTGAACTTAGATTGTAAGCCACACTATGAGGCATTCTCACGATTCTAATGTTATAGCAATATCACAAAAAGAAGAAAAGTAGACGGTCCAAATGAGCTTTTTTTCATTTTTTGTGGAAAATGGTAAACACGTTTCGGATTGAAATGTGGTTGATAGCATATTTAAATTTGATCCATTCGCAGTCAAAATTAATCCTTTCGCGTTCAAAAGTATACGATTCCTTATATTATTTCTTAATTTTTTATTCAATAAAAAGTGGAACCAGTATAGTGTAGAAGAAAAAGATGCGAAAATCCTTGCCCCATATCATAACTGAACGACACATTATTAATAATTAAGAGAGGATAAATATCTAATCCTTTCTTGTATTAATATATTATTATCTAAGTCTCAGTCTCAAAATGAACTATAAAATAAATTCAATATACCTCAAGATTTTTTTTATACTTATTTAAGGAAAAATGTGTATGATTTTGACGGAGAGGTGTCGTATGTTTGTAGATTGTCATCCCAGCCTGTAACGTACCTCTGATAAGAACGGTTGTAACTTGATAATCTGAGTAGGTTTTTAGTTTACAGATCAGGTTATGAGTCTAGTCAAGTCAAGTTAGAGTTCTCGTATACCATAGTATGGTAACAACAACAACAGTTCTTTCTACTAGTAAACTAATTGGCCTTGGGGCGATGACGACTCTCAGACTTGTATTTAAAAACGTGACTTATAATTCACCAACAAGAAGTCTCGTTTATAACGTTATGTGAAGTCACATCTACATATTGGGGACCTATTTATTTTCTGGATACGGAATGATTGGAATAAAGCGACCATTTGTATAGTGTTCTTTTTTAAAGCACCTGAACGTCATGGAAACCAAAACGCAGGCAACTGGGTACGGAGTGTCCTCTGTCCAAGCCTCTAAGCTCTTTTATGTTTATTCCCATGACTTGGACACCTGTGTCTCTACTGCACTGCGGTAGTTTTTTGACCCGTATTTGTCGAGTTCTTTCCAGTATGCATGGAGAAAATAGAGAGGCTGAGTGCAGTTTACCTTATAACAGGGAGAGGGAGGCATAGGAACAAGGCAGCAATTAAAAGTTTCATTAAATGCAACCGTCTCTCTTTAGAATAAGTAGAGCCCTGCAGCTGGGCCCAGTTGTTCGAAGGCCGGTTAGCGCTAACCCAGGGTTGAATCTTAACATGAGTTTCTTTTTTCTTTTAATTTGCTCACAAGCATTTTCCCGGATAATTTATTCTATTCTTTTTAGAGCATCCAATCATCAAATTGTAGGCAAAGGAATAAAACTGAATTTGCTTTTTAAGCTTTCATATCTGAATTGGAATTTTGCACTAACCCGAGGTTATCTTAACCCTGTTTTGAACAACCCGTTCGTAAGGTCTACAGAGCATGAGAAATACATACCTCTCTAAATATAGAACAAGAAAAGAAAAGAAACTGAAAGGAAAACACGAGAAAAGGTTCACTCGGATGTCCTTTCGGGCTTTGGTGTTTTCTAGCTAATCATAGATCTGGACTTGCTATTTTTAAGGTCCTGTGTCTTAGCTCACTTGTTGGATTGACAATAATGTATTCTTTCATTTCCTCGGAAATATTAACTTGTAGCTACGCTAAAATTGTAGGTAAAATTGGTTGTGTGTGCATGTATGTACGTACTGTACCCTTTGAACCAAACTTTTTTCAAGCTTATACACGGCGAACTGGTCAGCCTACCACTAGACCGGTAGGGAGTCATTCAAGAACGGGTACCTGAAAGACTCTGGGAAAAAAGGTGTGGTCAGCCCTGTTTCCTGTCTCCACTCATGGGCGGGCAGAAACGAACCCTCCCTATTACTTGGTACCCAAAGTTTGGAGTGACACTGAGTTGTAATATCCGAAATAAGGTAACTAATGCAGTTGCCGCAATTTGCGCTCGTACCCATTTCCTTACACTCCCCGGCGGATGTGAACCGATGTGAACCGGGAACCAAATCTCGCCCCAATCAGCACTCGGCCAACGTTCAAGATGGCGGACAGACAAGACAGAGAAGGAAGTTATTGATCATGTTTCTTTTGAAACTGTGGAGTTTCTTAATTACCATGGATGTAATGAAGCCAACTCTGATAAACATAGGAGGAAGATGTTACCGAAAAATGCCGTTTGAGCAGAAAATCGAACCCTATACTGAACAGGCTTCGAACTCAGGCCAAAGAAATGACGAAGGTAGGCACGTTGGATTCATTCATACAAAAGAAGCATAGTACAGAAGCGATGTGATGTTCGAAAGAGGAATAAATTTTTTTAAGCTAAAAATTTGTACATTTCTTTGCTTAATAGCGTACTGTTCTGTATGTTTGTTGTTGTCAATGGTGGATGTTTGTTTGTAAAAAAATTTCACTTATAAGTTAGTTTGAATTTCCTTGTAGGATGTAAAGCTGGAGTATTGTACGATCAATCGTATTTACAGATATCTATTATTATTATGTTTTTATGATGATGATGATGATTATTGTACATTGAAGCCACTATCAGTCTTCTCATTGGCTAAGAGACTAAAAGTGTAGACAGCAGTGTGAATTGAGGTGGAGAGGCTAAAGAGTAGCCTGTGAAAACATCTGTTTCTCCTCGCTCTTCGCCGCTGGGGACGTTTTGCGTGGAGGAACGTCTGCGACTCAGCGGCAGAAATTCCATACTGATGACGCAAATCAATGTTTACATAATAAATTCGATAGTCACGGGGTTCCAAATGCAAATTTGTCCAATTTTATGTGTCTTCTGGTCGATTTTGGTAAAGTATTGTGTTCATCTGCCAACGAGCTCCAGCAAAACTCAAATGTTTCTTCTAGAGAAGAGTATATTCCACAAATATTGACTGTTTTGCTCGAGATTCTTTGCGTTTACATTTGACCTTTGTGGCCTTTTGTGTTTTGTCTGTCATTCGTAAACAATAGCTTAAACAATCTAACTACTCTGTCGACCAATCAGCGCTTCTGACCGGATTCCGGACAGATTTTACGTCATCAGTATGGAATTTCTGTCGCTGAGTTGCAGACGTTCCTCCTCGCGAAACGTCCCCAGTGGCGAAGAGCGAGGAGAAACAGATGTTTTCGCAGGCTAGCTAAAGGGCTGGACTCACCTCTGTCATTAAGTCTTTAAATTTTCCAGAAAAAGTGGGGGCAACTAAACCCCCCCATCCCATGGCCAGCCCTCCAACTCCACTGTCCCTGTACACATACATCATATTCAAGAGTAGTCTCTATCTTAACTTAAAAAGTGGGCTAAGTGGTATGTAGTTATTCAGCATGGCATGTTTTAAGAACAAGAAATATGCATTTGTAATAGGATTTACATATCACATAGCGGGCTAACCAAAGAGTATTCAATGAATATTATTGTGGAATGGTATCATACAGTATAAGCCAACAGAAATGATTTAGTTAAGAGAACACCATGTACTTGTCACTTGCAGAGGAGGTAATGTGGGATGATGAAGCTTGCGATGCATTTGGTTTGGTTGAAAAAACTGATGAAGGTTATAAGCTGTCGATGGAAATGCCAAGTTCGCTCCATCGATTTATTATTGGAAGAAGAGGGGAAACAAAGAGGAAAATAGAGAAAGACACTGGTACACGTATCTGGATTCCTAGACAGGGCCAGGAAGGAGACGTAGGTGAGACCTTTTATCAGATTTATATTGTACTAAAGTCAAAACCCACATAAGAGACCACTCAAAATACCAAAATTTGCTGGTTGCTTGTGAGAACGTTTTTACTACAGTACAGAACTTTAACTACTGGGTAAACAGAGTTTGGCATTTACATTATAGTTTAGATGGTTGCTGATAGGGTTGGACGGTTATTATTTTTGTGCCACAAAAATTATGTCCCTACAGACCCATTTGACAGTTCCTTTGATTAAACTCATAGATTGATACTGATTTCCCATGGTAACAACCGACAAAAAGAATTTTCTTTTAAAGTTAATGATTTTTATTTTTGATGATTAGTCCCTTTATCAGACCTGCCATGTAATGTGACTTCCAAGAAATTCCACCTAATTTCCCTATTATCTGCAGCTAACAAAAGGCCTGAGTGCTCTTCTTGACTGACAATATATGCAAGCACTATTTTTGTTCTTTGAAGGGGAGACAATTCTTTTAAAACGTCACTTTTCTCGTTTATTAGGCAGGATTAGTGCAGTTAATAGAGCTGTTGACTGCAGAGCCAGAGGTCATGAGTTTAATTTATGATCTTTCATCTGACACACTTAATAAAGTAAATATTATTTGCTGATGCCAAATAAGACACAAATAATGCTATCTGTTCTACACTTGCCCTTGATAAAATGGGGACATTTTGCCCAACCTTGCCCCATAATGTTGGACTCTTGTTTTTGACTTACCTTGTATCTCATTTTGCAGTGATAACGGGACCCCAAAGGAGTGGTGTAGTGGGGGCAAGAAGCCGCATTGAAGTAATAACGGAATCTGCAAGACAAAAGATTCCTTTTACACATTTTTTGTGTTTTCCTTTGTATGAAAGCAACTTGGAAAAGAAAGTTGATGAGTTCAAAGTAAGAGTACTCAAGGATTGTTTTGAGGTAGGTTTTTCACCAAACTCATATTTCATTTTTCTCTTCTATTCTCAATAATAATGTCTTAAACATGGCTATGGGATGTTAAAACCACAATAATCACTTAAAGTAAAAAACAATACCACCAAATTATACCTAACTATAAACACATATAGTGAACTCTCTCTAAGACCGACACCTTTAATTTGGGACCTGCACTAAGTGTCCATCTTAAAGAGGTGTCTTTCTTGGGTCAAATGAAGGGAGTAAAGAAAGGCAGGGACCAACTCTAGGTGTCCATTTGTCAAGGTGTCTGTCTTATAGAGGTGTTCATTAAGAGAAAGTCGACTGCAGTATTTATAGGGGTTATAAACAATAAACCGTGCAATGGTTTCAAGGAATTGGTAATTCCACTGGTGAAGGGCCAGGCCCGAAAAATTTGGAAAGGATAACTTCAACTTTAACATGGCACTTTTGTTCACGATTTCTTTATTTTTAATGAACATTTTTGTTAAAAACAATATCCACTGTCACCCACAAATAACTCACAATATGGCAAGTTAAACTAAAATCCCAACTAGGGGGCTCAGGCAAACCAGAGGACTATTGAAAATTGAAACTGTAATCAACCCTAGCTGCTGGGTAAAGGGACTTGAACCCAGGGTGACTCGCAAGTTAAAATCTGTCACTGTAAACTACTTGTGGGCATCTGTCTCTCAAGCCCTTAATTTCAGTACTTGTAATCAGTGAGGCATAATTGTCAATGTTATTATTGCAGTGCCGAGGAATAGATGCAAGTATATTCCAACTACCAAGCAAAATTCACTTGACCATCGGCATGCTGACTTTGTTGAGTGACAAAGATGTGGTAAGGAGAGGAATGATTTGTTCATGGGGGGTGATGATATTTCAAACAGCTAATAATCAGAATAATTTTCACTCTTTCTTCTTGTTACTGTTTATTTTCTTAGACAACTTCCACCCTGAGAACCTGATACTATTTTGGTGGCATGCAGTACATAATTTTGAAATACTGATCATAAGAGAGGCAGCTTTGAACATTCTTCTCTCATGGCCACACAGGAGTTTTAAGTAGAATAAGATCACAATAAAATTAGCTGACATTAGTATGGCTATTCTTGATTGAAATAATATTAATGACAACCCTGGCCACCTTGTGACTGGTTTTCTATTCAACAAACTTATAATCCATTCAAGTCATTCAGTGATCATGACTCCCTCTTGCAAATAACTGCACCCACTTTCAACTGAAATGGAATTTTAAAACTTTCTCTTATTTGTTGTGCCAGCATCCTAGTAGCTCGTGCGAGTGCAAGTGCTAAAGGAAAGCAACAAAAGTAGGTCTGACAGCTACCGTGTCTGGAACAGTGTATTGAGCATATCCAATATTATCTTTAGGGACTGTTGCATACGCATTTTTTCCAACAACTTTTCTTGAAATAGTTGTATACACAGTTATACACCCCTTATAACTTCATCAGCAATTAACGGGTGTCCTTTGGTCCATAAGTTTCAAAACAGCTGCTCCACAGAATTTTTACCTCCCTTTGTTTTGGGGTATGGCAATGAGTTTTAACAAAAGGAAATGAAAATTAAACCATGGATAAAATTGAACCACAACATATGCATGCACCTCTTGCCAATCTGTGTCACTTCAGACACAAGTGATTAGAGTGCCACAATGGTGAAGTGTCAATAAACTGAAAAATTATTTCACAATGTTGACCAACAGTTATGATACAGTACTCTTGAGTGTTGGATAGGTGCCATTTTTGTTGAGAAATGATATTAATAAACAAAAAAAAAACCTTGAGATATGACTAAAGTTCTTGCAAGCAACAGGCACTCTTTCTTTACCTACTTTTGAGTGGTGGTGTACAGTTTTCAGATGTTCTTACTGTAGCATTTTTTGGTTGGTAATGGTGAAAAAGAGTTAAAAGATCACACAACAAAGTGAAAACCACGAGGTGATGTCAACTTCAAAAAATCCTTCTATAGGTCTGTGCAATATTTATTTTGAGAGATTATTGAAACGTACTTCCATAAAGGTCCCACATTTACAAACAAAGTTAAATGTAGCAATCTTTGTATTGCAGAAAAATGCAGCAGACTTATTGTCAGAATGCTACCAAGAACTTGTCAGGTGTGTGCATTTAAAAAACAGAGTTGCAATGTAATGTTTTTCAGAAAGGACATGTTTTGACAGACTTGGCCATGCAGTTGTATTTTAGCTGGACCAACCAGAATCGTCCATTCATGTATATGTTTTAGTACTATGGAAATCTTCAGCATCAACTCGACGTGATATTCATTAACTGTCTGGTTCTCATAGCGTACTACAGGTCGGGCTTGAACTCCCTTGTCCTTGTCCTACCACATGCCACAAAGATTTTATTTGACCTGCCTGGGCTAATTTAAGTGTACATTGTCCAATGACCAACTTTTATTTGTATTCCTGTAAGAGTGTACTTGTAATGCATCCATTTTTTGTCAGAGAATGTATGTCTCTGCCTTCTTCCTTATAAATTACAATGACTTCAAGTTCTACTATAAATATTTGACATCTTTTATGAAAGATCTAAGTTTTTTGTCGTAAACATTATTGTTCAGTATGAATAATATGCTTATTTAGCAAACTTATGTCCATATGAGAAGCCGAAGCGTCCTTACCAACTGGACCCTTGGCAAAATATCGCAATACTATTTTAAAAATATTTCCATTGAACAAGCAAAGAGGCGTACACAAGATAAGAGTGGTTTCGCTGCATTGGTTGACCGTGTAGTCGTTAATGCAACTCCGTGGTAACATAACAACTGGTCAAGGATTACACTATAACAAATACAATTTTTAGGAACTTATTAGAAAGATAATATACTTCCTTGTTCAATACCTTCAGGGAGTATTTGCAGGACACTGCTGTTGAAATAGAACTTAAAGGTGTAGAGTACATGAACGATGATCCGGCGGAGGTCGATGTTTTGTATGCAAAAGTTCTCCCCAAAGATGGCTCGGACAGGTGATACTTGTAATCATAAAAAATGTTATCTTGTTGTTATATACTGCACTACAATTTATCTCTCGAATTACCTGGTGAAATGACTGTGTCATGCTCTTGAAGTTTTTTACTAACGGCACTCTCGCTGAGAAAGAGGAAATTAAAAAAGATACCACGACGGCGAAGGCAGCAAAAACGTCACTTTTTAGCCAGACTTAAAATTGAAGCTTACTTATAATTTTCTCAAACAAAAAATAAAATCGAGCAATGCTAAACGGCGACGGCAACGAGAACTGCCAAAAAATCAAGTCTAATTAGCAACAAAAAAACAACTTTGCACGTGCAGCACACATTTTTGTTTAATGATTTCTTTGCCGTTGTTTGGCACGTCCACAGCGTAAAACTTGCTAGTTACACATTTTATGGAAAAAAAAGTCCTATGTGCTCACCAAAGATTTTGTTGCTTGCGTTCCTGTGCGCTTTTTTTTTCGCTGCCGCTCATTTTTACGTTGCTGACTTCTCCTTGCTAAGCGCTAGCATTTCTCAATTTCTCATCGCCGATTTAAAACTTTCACTTATTTTTCCAACATAATTCGTCGCCTTTGTTTTTATCTCTCGCTGTAGCTCTTTCTCTGTTATCCACGTCAGTGTAGATATTAAAACTTATTTGAAAAAAGACTCGACTTAATTGTTGCTTTTTCTCTCTGAAAGTCCGGGTGGCCACGCGATTTCGCACCAAAAACGTCGAATCCCATTTGGGTTGCCAATTAAAACAAAACCACAAGAAGACTTGATTCATGACGCACCTGAAAAAACAGCCTGGTGGACAGACCCTTTCTACAAGTTCCGTCAAATTTTGTTTCCCTATTTTATTCTCAAATGATAAAAGTGTGCTACAATTCCTTATAGTGGATGATAACGTCGCTTAAAAAGTGAATTAACGGTCTTTCAATTTTCATCGCAATTATTTGAACTCACTTACTTTGTCAAGTGTAGGCGAACTCTCCTAGAGTTGAATTCCTAAGGTCCAAGTTCAGAAAGGGAAAGAAAAGTTCCTTGTGGCTTGTTTACGTCCTCCATAAAACCTGAAATAAGGCGTGTACTGCACGTGCAAAGTTGTTGTTTTGCCTATGAGACCTATTGCTGTTTTGACGTTCAGGTTGCTGTCGCCGTCGTCGCATCTTAAGGTCCCTATTGCAGCAAAATGTGTTGTAAAGCGATGTTTCGCGTTTTATTACCCACGTACAACAAATCAGGTTATTGCATGTTACACAAACACTGACTTCTGATTGGTTAAAATCAAGCGGGAGTCCATACCACACACAGGATTTACGTCACTTGCTGCAAAGTCAGTTTGCCTTGGGCCAGTAAAACGCGAAATGAGTACATACTATGTTACAAAGAGTAGAACTTCTCTCTACTTTCCGCAAGAACTTTCGCAACTTGCGACAACCTGATTTGTTGCAAGACAAGTTTGATTCGTGGGTGGTAAAACGCGCAACATCGCTATTCAACTCGTTTTGCAGCAATGTTGCATAACAAGTTGCACGTTTTCATTAAAAGTTAATAGCGATCTAAGGCCCTGTCCACACCTAGGTTGTGACAATATAACATCGACCCAGGAGAAGTGTTGTGTCCAGCGGTTTTAGTGAAAAACAAGGGTTTGTTGGTGTTGCTCAGTGTCGCGGGCTCACAAAATCTCCCTCAGGTCGATCTTATTTTGTATTTGCCCCACGCTTATCCCGATATTTTTGAAAACGGAGAAAAGATCTCCGTTTTCAAAAATATTCGGATACATGTGGACAGGGCTTAAGTTAGGTAAAGATAATAATAACCTTCTCTATATGATAAAAAAAAAGAAAAATCGCTATTCAATACTCACAAAAAAGACCTATGTACAGTGGTTCACTTAAAAAGAATTAAAACGAAATTTGTACCTTAACATCTGTTAGAAAAAAAGAAAAGATCATAATGTCTCAGTATCTCTTAAAATATAATCCACGAAAATATTTCTCTACTTATTATTTTTACTATTACTATTACCAATCACAATCAATATTTAACATCTTTTCACTAATTCCTCTTTAAAATCTGCCACGATTTCAACATGAAGCAACAACGATAAGAATATTAAATAGTAGGAATAATTGAATATGCAATATTCAGTATCTTTTATATGTCTTTTAATTTAGGCTCCAAAGGCTGGCTGATGCAATTGTTGAGAGATTTGTATCCAAGGGTTTGATGAAAAAACAATATGACCAAGTCAAGCTACACGCAACTGTCATGAATTCCAAACTGCGCAACACTGATGAACAAACCCCAGCTAAGAAAAGCCGAACAGATGTGCCCCCCAGATTTGTAAAGAAATTATCATTTGATGCAAGGAAAATTATTTCGGTAAGGCTACATACCTGAGGGGATCCCCATAATGGTATATAGAGGGAGGCCCCGCCCAAAAGGGGGTACTTTTTTCAGGCTTTTGGTTTATGAAAGGGTAGGGAGTATATGAAAGGGTAGGAAAATATATCCTTTCGGTCTGTAAAAAGACCCAAGAGGGATTGTAACTGATGCATTTTATGGCTATGATGAGTTAGACGTGAAAACGTTCTGGTTATATGATTTATTCATATATTTACATATCAGTTAAAAGGAATTCAAAGTTCTAAGCTGGGTGTGTGAAACGGGGAACCATTTTTCAATAGAAGGTTATACGAAAGGAGTTGCTTTTCTATTAAAAATGGTATATAAAAGGGTACAGGGTTTGGACCTCAGGGGAGACTCCCTGCTTAAAAATTGGTTGATCACTCGAACCGTATACTTCAAATGTCAATGAGATAAGTCGGTTCGTGCGTCGTCGTCTCTGGACTTGTGCTTTTATCACTGCACCACTCTTGCTCCCAAATGATGAGTTTCATTTGTTGCATGTTTTGTCTATAACTTTCAATCTATTTCTTTTCTTGTTTGCAGTTATTTGAAGACTTCAGCTTTGGTGAATACCATCTAGGCACAATTCATCTGTCTACAAGAGGACGCTATGATGCCGAGGGACATTATGAATGTGCTGCATCTGTCCCCTTACCTTGACTCAGTTCCCTGCCTTGGAACCTTTACATACGATCTTGGACATCACTTTTCGTGGACATTTCACAACTCCCGAATGAATGGTTTATTTTAGAAAAGAAAACTTCTTGACTTTGCAATGTGTAGACGGTAAACAATCAAATCGCTCGAAAGTCGAAACCAGAGTTATGTCGCCCGAAATATATAGTCATGTGACTCATGTTCGAAATTTTATCAGCTGTAATACAGAGAAATAAAGTTGAATAAAGTAGCGCGTGTGATACGGGTATATCTTGTTCTTTAGGCCATGTTGAGACGAAACAATAGCGATAAATCAGTAATATACAGTAGAAACCGGCGACTAAGAACCAGCTGGTTTTTAAGAACCTGCTATGCTTAAATTTCCTAGTTAGAGCCCCTCTTTACAAGAACCTGTTGAGCGTAAAATTTGAAACATGTTCTTATTTTCTTACATCTATATTTAAAAAAATCTGTACAGGATACTCTTTGGAGACATAGGTGCCTCATTGCTTTAACTGCAATTATAATGGTATACAGGTTTCACCTCTAATAAAGAATGAGATGAATACCACTAAATACTCTTAGCTACAATGTGTTGTTTCTTCAGAAGATAAGAACCTATTTAAGAACCAAAATAGCCTAAATTTGTGCAAATTTCATTTATGTAAGAATCTGTTTAGCTTTTCTCCGGAAAATGCAGCTTTTCTTAGTCGCGGGTTTGTACTGTATCTTGAAGAGACGAAAAAAGCTGGATAAATTTGTAATAGGATACTGGGATACTATTATTTGTAGGCAGTTATTTGCAGGTCATGTGCTGTGCTCTCGGCGAATGACAGGGAAGAAAAATTTTAACGGAACCATGATAATACCATTAAACTGCCCCAAACCGCCAGGAAGCTGCAATAAGGTTTGTTACATTGTGTGGTGGCAAAATGAAGAAAGATGGTAAAGGATACACTCGGTGAATCAGCTAAAGAAAAAAGATTGGGACTGTTGTTGAATTTTGGGTTTTGTGACCAAATGGAGTGAAAAGTGAACGCTAATAAAACAAGCTTTTAGTTGTTAGTACTTCACACAAGCAGAGACAGTTCCACTTAAATTTTGGTATAAAATCAAAACAACAGTTTGGTAAATTCCAAGTCATCTTTTTCACCAGTTGAACTACAACGCTGTGAAGTTAAGTTCCACAAATTGTTTATTTTTAAATTCACTCCTGGGTGTGGTGGTATGAACCAACAATTTAAAATCTCAACTCGATCTGATGAAGGCCAGTTAGTTCGTCGCTGATTTGGTTGCTATAAAGAGGTTTACTTTATCATTGCCAGTCAACTTTGAGGTCAGACTGGTCAATGTGTCTTAACCTTCATCCGCTGACACTAAAAAAATTTGTCGTATTTTCAAAGCGGTTTCCTACATACTTTTATCTTCTTTTTTTCGGAAGGTCATCACTGGTTAGAATTTGAGAATGAAGGAAGTGTTATTGCAAAAATAAATGTGCAGTATTAAAATTATACGATTACATCTCAATCTACGATGTAAAAATCAAAATAATCAATAGAGGCAGCGCAATATACGCCATAAATTATCTATCACCAGTTGAACTACAACGCTGTGAAGTTAAGTTCCAAAAATTGTTAATTTTTAAATTCACTCCTGGGTGTGGTGGTATGAACCAACAATTTAAAATCTCAACTCGATCTGATGAAGGCCAGTTGGTTCGTCTCTGATTTGGTTGCTATAAAGAGGTTTACTTTATCATTGCCAGTCAACTTTGAGGTCAGACCGGTCGATGTGTCTTAACCTTCATCCGCTGACACTAAAAAAATTTGTCGTATTTTAAAGGCGATTTCCTACATACTTTTATCTTCTTTTTTTTGCGGAAGGTCATCACTGGTTAGAATTTGAGAATAAAGGAAGTGTTATTGCAAAAATAAATGTGCGGTATTAAAATTACACGATTACATCTCAATCTACGATGTAAAAATCAAAATAATCAATAGAGGCAACGCAATATACGCCCTAAATTATCTAATAAATTATAAAAAATCCCCTTTTGAATTTTTTTATGGTGGTTTCTCACGCCCGGGCAATTTAATCTATGATCAAAAACCGCGAACATGAAAACCATTCGTAACACGCTTTTTGAATTAATAATGGTTGCAATAATTTACAGCAATATTTCCTAGAAATGAACGATTCTTTGATTCTTTTGCCAGAAAATCTTTAAAATGTATTCGCAAAAGTAGTTTTGTAAAAAAATGAAAATTTGAAGCAAAATTTAAGATTGAGGATTTAATACGTGACGTCATAGGGCAGATGGTATTCAATCCACAAAGAGAGATAACATTCTCTATGGGTATACTTTTAATCCAGAATTTACTGAATAATACTCAAAGTTTGAATTTCAAAAACTGGTCAGGAGTGCTCATTAAACTTTAAGCGCCCAAGTTATTATTAGCTCTTGGTCTTATGGCTTTCAAAGAGTGTACTGAAATGGATTTAACTTAAATTTTCTTTTATTCCGCCGCAGTCATTGTCTTCTAGAGATTGTGCCCAGTTGTTTTTTTCATAGGAAAGAAAATTTTTTCTGTACATGCACACCTGTTTTCATTAATAACAGTTAACTTGCAAAATGCGTGGGGAGAAGTTTTCGCACCTGGGACACCAACAGCGGGAAAGTAATCAAGTTTATAAATCAGATGTCGACAACCTAAGCTGCTAGTACTACGATCAATACGGAGCAACGGAGGCGGTTTCAGCGAAAAAAAGGGGTGAGCGGTAGAAAAAAAATTCTGAAAGCTCTGTTGCTCGCAAACGAGTGAAATACTCCGGCAATTAACGCCCGTCAGTTTTCCGTCAGCAAATTGGTTTTGAGTGTGGATATTCACGTTACAAGATGTCTAAACGTCGTGTTATTCTTTGGACTGCACCACGATGTGTTTCAACCGCGTTTGAGAGATCGATAATGACGCTCAAGAATTCAAAAATTTTACACGAGCCTTACTCAGCAGCCCATTATTTCGGCCCAGAGAGACAAAGCCCTAGATACGCAGCCCAAGAGACCAACCAGCAGGCAACCTACCGCTCAATAAGTAAACTGCTTCAGAAAGAGCACGACGGAAGTGATTTCGTCTTCACCAAAGAAATGGCTTACTGCGTGGAAAACAAGTTCCACATCTTCACAGAAGAAGGTTTTAAGGACTTTCAACACACATTTCTGATCCGCCATCCTCTTAAGGCAGTATACTCATTGTACAAAGCTTCTACAAACCCGAAGCTCACGGGATGGGATTACTTCGATCCCGCAGAAGCGGGATTTCGCCAGATGGCGGAGCTGTGTGACTTTGTCGAGAGGCACATTCACAGCAACCCCATAGTCGTGGACGCAGACGATTTGTTGGATTATCCCACTGAAATGATGCAGAGCTACTGTGAAGCTGTTGGATTAGAGTTTGAAGAGAACATGACCTCCTGGGAACCAGGGCCGGTTCCTGAATGGGATGTTTGGGCCGGATGGCATGAAGATGCACTGAAGAGTTCTGGGTTCAAAGCTAGAGTCAAGAAGAACAGAAGTCGCCCATGCGCTGTGTTCGATGTTGAAGATCTCCCACCGGAAGTGGCGGCTGTTGTGGAAGAGTGCATGCCTTGCTATGAATCGCTATCAGCGAAAAAACTTCTACCCAAGAACATTCCAGTTTTTTAAGTTTATGGTCGGTTAACCATTAGAGAGAGAAATTCAGGAAATGAGACAGTGTTTTTTTTGTTTGTTCTTTTAGTTTGTTCTTTTGTCTTTTTGTTTTTAGTGTCTTTTCCGTCTATTTCTTGGTCTTATTTCATCGAGCAATGCATTTAAGAAAGGTATTATTTTTTAACGAAATAAATGTACAAAACATAAAGGACCGAATGTTCCAGATCGGTTTTTCCCCGCTCAGAATGGATGGACATCATTAATTATTAACAACCAGTTAAGCGGCAAATTAAAGAAGTGTGCGCCTTGAAATGCGCTGAATAAGACAAGAAATGGCCTAAATTGGCCCGCAGCCCCACTAACATCAACCAGAAGCATATAATTCTTTCACGGTGATATGCTTCTGCACCAACTAAACATTTTTAATTAAATTTGATTTTAAAAACATGAAAAATAGTTACTAGAACACAGGATTTTACACAGAATTCAAATGAGCTTTAAATTTGCCATCAATAAAAGTACGGTAAACATATTGTATGGACAAAACAAATTTAATGTTTGACTAAACAGTTTTTAAACATGTTAGCTCATGTTTAAGCTTTGGTGTGAATGTCGCCTCTAAAGGGAGGGATGAAAAGTGAGCTCTCCTAAAAACGCCTGCGTGGGAGGCTAGTGTGAATAGGGCTTAAGGTTGAGATTCACTTTTCTGGAGTTTAAACTTACATGTGGCCCCGGTGGGGGACTCCCGTATAAAAGTGGCGGGGATGCTCTTCGTCTCCCTTTGGGGTGTAAATTGCAGATTTTGGTCTCACTTAAGCTGTTTGGGATGGAAAGTTACTATATTTGCCCATTCAGGTATCGCTTACTACTGTGCATAAAGAAATTTACAAAAGGCCCTGACAGTGACCACACAGAAATCTTCCTTAGGGGGTCACTTTAAGCTTGAGCCACACCCACATTGGTCTCCCTTACGGTTTAAATTTCCGACGAGCATTCCCGGCACTTTTATATGGGAGTCTCCCCCGGCGAATGTGGCTCACCGGAATATTCTGTAGTTGAGCCTTTATCAAACCTTTATATGTTCTTTTAAAATTTTTCAATAACTTCATAGCGGCAGTCTAATTAAATTCCGTTCGGGTGCAATTTGCTCCATTCAAGTCCATTATTACCACGACTATACAAGCGCTACAAAATATCGAAGAAAACGGCTGAAAATAAATTCAGAAACGAAACAACAAGGGCAGGAATAACAGGATGGTAGCAGGTAGAGACAGATTTTTCCTTTCAAATTCTACCCAAAAAAATTCCCATGTAAATAAACACCATGGAAATGTAACTGACCCGGTAAAGCTAATTAAAACTATAAGGATTAAGGATTAGATTTTACTGGTTATGAAAGCTTCACCAAAACTACGATGTTTGAAGGGCGGGGCGGGGGTAGGGGGGGGGGCAGAGAAACCACTCCAATCTCGATAACAAGAAAAAAAATCCGCGTTTTCGAGAAACTTCGAGCTGATTTGTGGGCAGACAAAGAAAACACACCCCAATTTACTTTTAACAGGGTTCGCACGCACCTTGAAAGTCCTTGAAAATTGCAGTCGGTGCTGGGAAGTCCTTGAATTTCGGTGCTAACTTTATCCAACACAGATTCTCAAGTGTCTAAAAGGAGCAAACACAGAAAGACCTATCAGGATAAAATTGCTCATGTTGTGGAAGAACAAAAAAAGACAGACTCAAGGCTCTTTTTTGCACTAAATGGAGTCCTTGAAAAATTGGAAATGTTTCCTTGAAAGTCCTTGAAAATTCCTTGAATTTTTTGTTCAAAAAGGGTACGAACCCTGTTTTAATCAATACGACGTTACTGGGTAGTGGTGGATCCCCCACAAGGGAAGAAGACCAGAGGGAACCGGATCCCCTAGCCCCGCCGTCCCCCACCCGCCCTACCCCCAACTAAATTAGGGAGCTTACGCAACGACGACGGCAACGGCAGCCCCGCCAAACGTCACCCGAAACGTGAATTAGCACTGCTTCAAACTTCATCGCTCTTATTGCAACTCTTTTAATTTGTCAAATGTTGGCGATTTTTTCAGGAGTTTAATTCCGAAGGACTGTATCTGAGTTCACAAAAAGAAAAAGAAATTCGTTGTCATGTGTTCCCGTCCTCCATAAAACGTGAAAATTAGGAAGTTTCACGTCGTAGCTAGACGTGCAGTGACGGCAAAGAAATGTACAAAAAAGCGTGATGCACGTGCAAAGTTGTTGTTTTGCTGATCTAAACCTACTGCTTTTTTGCCGTTCTCGTTGCCGTCGACGTTGCTTAACCTCCCTAATAAATCGGATAAAAAGGAGCCTTAGCCAGGGCCTGAATTATTTGCTTTTTAACAACAGGGGGGAGAGTTGGAAAGAATTCCTGGATCCACCTCTGTGGGTTAAAATAAATCATAATGATTAACAAGTCTTGGAAGTTTACGCTTGATGTGAAAAGGACCATTTTCGGTATTTGTTTATGCGCTTCTGTTGAGGGTAAGACCCGGGGTCACTATCTATTCAGTTTAAGTAATGGAAAGCGCGTTTAAATATCTCAGTGACAAACGTCCCCACCCTGGCTTCTGTATAATTTAACGGCAGGAACCAACATAGCCTGCGAAAACAGTCGCTTCTCCTCGTTCTTCGCCGCTGGCATGGGGACGTTTCGCATGGAGGAACGTCTGCGTCTCTGCGGCAAAAATTCCATACTGATGACGTAAATCAATGTTTACATAATAAATCCGTTAGTTGTGGGGTTCCACTTTTATCATGGTCGATTTTGGTAAAGTGTTGTTTACATCTGCGAGAGGGCTCCAGCAAATCTATATATTCCACAAATATTGACTTTATTGTTAGAGATTCATCGCATTTACATTTGACCTTTGTGGCCTTTTGTCGGTCATTCGTAAAAAATAGCTAAAACAATGTAACTACTACGTCGACCAAGGATTCCGGACAGATTTTACGTCATCTGTTTGGAATTTCTGTCGCTGAGTTGCAGAAGTTCCTCCTCGCGAAACGTCCCCAGCGGCGAAGAGCGAGGAGAAAACGGCTGTTTTCCCAGGCTAGAGCCAACACCCCTGACTTTGAAATCCGTACGTACCTGTTTTAGTACCTGAAGCCTTAAAAAGATGAGCGCTCTTAAGCGGTTTTTTTGTTTAACGTCGGTTCTTAACTTTGTTGTATTTCTTGTAGCCTGAGAAACATTTGATTCGTCGACGAAGCTCTACACCCACTTGGTCCCGGCGTCTGTAAACTTCGAATAACAAGGCAACATTAACTGTTTGTTCAACGTACAACAAATAAAGAAGCCTTAAACATATAAACTTTTAAAAAGAATTCGTCGAGCAAAAAAAAACAACTCTGAGACCTATCGCTTATTCTCGCGATGTGTTGCCTTTCCCCCTACAATTCAATGGTTATCAAATTTACAGTTCTTTAGAATAGTAAATTATTTATATTCAGCGTAGAAATTGGCTCTATAACTTAAGAAAATGAGAGGAAAAAATACTCACCACGTTTAATTGCATGAAAAGTTTTTTCCTCGTGTTGAAAACGTGAAGCCGCAAACGGTGAAATGGCGGGAAAAATTACCGGTCACGTGGTTATCCCTGCCGTTTGCTCCAGTGACGGTAGGAAAAAATCGGAAACCACGCTCACAAAATGCGGGAAAAGGGCTTGGAATAAGGTGTGGTGCTGAGTTGATAGGAGAGTGAAAAAGCAAATTCGGTTTTCTAGTGTTAGCCTTTTGAATCAGAACAACGTTTCGGATAGCCTGAATTTCATCCGATTACTTCGAGTCGTTACTACTCCCTCAGTAAACGACTCGAAGCAGTCGGATGAATTTCTGGCTACGTTTCGGACTGATCGGGTTTTCTAGGTCGGGGATAAGGTTCGATTCACTGAGAACGACAGGATTTTTCGTAGTCCACGACTGAGCCCCGAAAATCTCCGAGAGTCTCAAAAAAAAGTTTACGCCCACTCAATTTTTTCTGAAAAAGGACGACTCTTCAAGTTGACTTTTCACCTTCCCGCATCAAGTTTTGTTAATTTTACTATCTATATTTGACGAAAATCCACCGACGTGAAAGCTGACAGGTAAAGCTAGACGCGGCCTTTATGGATATATTGCCCTGATCAGCAATTTCAATAATCAACTGTGTCGTAGTTCAGAGACGTTCACCCGTAAAAAAGTCTGTTAAAGGTCCTAAAAGTCACCGACTTTCCAGAGGGATGGCGGGGAGGGACGACTGGCATATAAAAAGGACTGGAAAGCTCGTCCGAACATAAGACAGTGAAAAGAATTTAACCCAGAAAGAGTTGGCTAAGGCTAAGGCAATGATTATGAACTAAAGGTGGCACGCGTCGAAAGGGGTGAGGGAGGGGGATTTTGCCTTTCGCATTTCCCCCACCCCCAACCCCTTTGGAGCCTTCCACGCAGGCTACCTAAAGGAGTCCTCACTAAAACAGACAAGCGAATAAAAGCTACACTGACTTAAATTATGCTTAATAAGCTGTTGAAAGCGAATGCTGTCTTAAACACAGTTCTTTTTTAAACCAGGTACTTACGTCTGCCATTTACACCCCTACCCACCCCTAGGGGATCCACCTCTCCCTTCCCCACGGAACTCACACATTTCACAGCTGAACTGCTGAAACGTTGTTCAGAGTGCCACAATCAACTGTTACCTTGGAAACCAAAAACATGAGAGACCATAGAAGTAGATTAGGGAGCCACTATGTCGACTCCATGTCTTTAATATTCTTCACAACTCAACCAACCAAGGCAGTTTCTTTATTATAAACATTCTCTCCAGTAACACTATTGATATATAAACGATTGTGTCTTTAAAAGGATAAGTTCAGTAACATTATAACTTCGGGGAGTATTTTATTTAACACAACGTAAAAGGTTCTCGGCCACCATATTGAATCTTGTTGCCACTGATGCAGCGCTTTTACAACACGTCAACTGTAGTAAGCAATCAACCCTGTATTATCCTAGTGGCCAGGGTTTCTCCTCTTTTGGAGCGTCCCTGGAAGCGAGGTTTCCCCCTTTCCCTCACGGTCAAACGTATGAAGCATGTTACTTTTTTTGCATTCTGAGCATCGCTTCGTTGACAACTCTTCACCCCTTAGGAAAAACGCGTTCACGAATAACGTCAACAGTAGTATCATTTTCAGTTCTAAAAGATCTTTGTAAGTCACCTTCATAAAGTTTAGTAAATTTACAGTGTGCTGGTGATACACTTTTCACAGTGAACGCAACAAACTTAACTTGCAATCTCTCGTTTGACCGTGGTGAATCTCTATGTTTTACGCTACGCAGTGGACAACTACGGACTCGTATAAAAACATGATTACCATCACTAAGAATTCTTGTTGGGCTTTTAAAACTAGCAGTAAAAAAGCTATTCGCAGCGCACCACAAACCAACATGGTGACGAAATGATTGAAATATTTCTAGGCTATTTCTTAAAATTACTGTCTAAAGTGTAAGATATATATATTTATTACAACCTCTGCGCAACACAATATGTCGCCAAAGCAGTGGCGGATCCAAGGGAGGGGCACCCTTATTTTTAGACCAAACTGACGCCCGAAGGGCCGAAAAAATGTTTTTGGAGAGCAGCCCCCCTTATCTAAGGGTCTGGATGACCGCCCACCCCCCCCCCCCCCCCCCCCCAACTTATCTCAAGGTCTGGATCCGGTACTGCAAAGGTCCTAATTATTTTATAACCATCCAAACATAGTCAACTGGGAACATTCTTTAGGACATTTTGCCCTTTGTGAGTGAAATATCGTTTAGTTTCTTGGTTTTCTAAATCTGATAGAGCAGTTTTCAAAACAATGTCGTTCAATCAAACTTCTGGCCAATCACGACAAGGCTGGTTAATCAAAAGAACCAATCAGGGATAAAAATCAAATTTCTGGCCAATCACAACAAGGATAGTCAATCAAATGTACTAATCAGGTATCTAACCAAAATCAAACTTCTGACCAATCACAACAAGGAAAGTCAAAGCAAAAACACCCGCAGCCAGTGTCGCGCGGGAAAAGGAGTGATGAGAGCAATTGACGAATGGTTTCAGTTTTTATTCTGATTGGCTGCGAAAATAGGGCGAGATTTTTTCGCCAACAGCAAACTTTTGAAATTCAAAACCTTGACCATAAGGAAATGATGTTCGACATTAAACCAAAACTGCTCTACGAGAGTGTACCCATTTTTAAACTCTGTAACCTTTACCACGGGGAAAATTCCACTCGCATTGGCACAGTGGAGCCCCCCGTTAACTTAACTCCCACTAACAGCATACAAATTCTCCTTTCTTCTCCACCTACATTTCTAAAAGAAGTAACGAGAAGCTGTCAAGTTCACAAAAATTTATCTTGGCCTATCATAACCTTCCTAACCTAACCTTCTCATTACCTCTCTGGCTGACTACACCTTAATATTCGTAGGAGAACTTAGATGCCGATCGCTGTAGAGGCTAAAAAGCTTAACGACAGGCCCAGGTAATTTCTCTAATCCTTTAAGTACTGTGTAGCACGAAATGTTTGCGGGAGTTTATTTTTGCGGATTGACGATTTTTTGTGTTTTGCGGGAACTAATTTCTGCGATTAGGTCAGATTGGTTTTTCTTGCTGGGAATAAATTTTTGTGACTTTCTGAAAGTACCCAGTTCCATCATTGATAATATTTTCGTTTTTATTGAGTACGTGCAATAGAAATACATATTTTCAAGCAATAAACCAGTATTTCGTTGTTTCTAAATAAAAGAGACAAGTTGTCATTGAACAGACACGATTTCTTACTGTATTTTTGTGTAGCGAATTTAACTTGGAGAATATATACTCTGGAGTAAATTTTTGCGGGAAAAATGTTTGCGGTAATTTTTATTTGCGCGAACTTTTTTTTACGGATCGCTGGAAAAACCGCAAAAATTTCGTGCCACACGGTATACTAGTTTACCACGCAGCCCAGTTTTGGCTCGTCACGCTTGGCTCGTAATGGGGAGGAGAATTGTGTGACAAAACTGCTGCGAGGAGACTTGAACGATACTGGACAATAGCTAAAACAACGGAGTATGGACACCTTTTAAATTAACTCTACTGATATTATTTACAATATCATTTAAGGTCCTGATCAAACGTGCATTAAGTTGATAAGTTGTATAGGCGAATCCTTGTTTACATTTTTTTGCCTCATTAATGTATTTTGAATATTGAAAGACAGGAATATGAGTATCTCTGAGAATTTGAACCCAATACACAGAACAGTTTCGGAGAAATTATTTTTTAAAAACTGGAAGTTTGCAATTTTACTTTTTTGCCACTTAACAATTTCGCAGTTTTAGATGGCTGTTGTCTCCTTATAGATTGCTTGCAGCTGAAAAGTGCACAAATTTTCAAATTAACTAGACCTTTCAAAGTTTCAACTTAACTGCGGGCGACCAGAGGAGACTGCAATCCTAATCTTCAGGTTGCTATGACGCATGCGCGGCGCGTATGTAGCCCGCATTTGTTTGAACTTCCATTAAGAATGAATGGAATGTATAGAATGCATCATGATCTCGCGCGTTTTGACCTCCTATCATGTGAAACTTACACAAAGGAAAGCTAAAGAGCGTTCTGACCTTCGATCGGTCTCGCATGCACTTCCTAACCCTTGATTACGCCTAGTCTGTATACACGACGACACCTTCTATGGGTTAACTCGTCTGCTAATGAACAAAAATGACGTCACCAAAGACTCGCCTATCAACTTTCGATCCTGTGGTGTGACGTTTTCAGTAAAACCTGACTACTAACAGCTACCACTCCAGAGGACGAAACTTCACCGAATATCGACGAACAACCTATAGTATTTTTTTAAGTCACAAAACTGCGACGTCTGATACATCAACATAATGAAGGACGAATTTAAACTTTAAAACACCACCGTAAAGTCCCGGAAATAACCGAACTCTCCTTCCTTTTCATGTCGCTTTCGTGGGAGTTGATTTAGAACGCCTCAATTTGTAAGATTAATTTTAGGGATAAGGGGGCGGTTCTTTAGCTTCAAGATTTATTCAGATGGCGATTTCCCTTTTTGTCCTTTTTTTTTTTTTTTCTTGCCACGGTTTTTGTACCACGTGACGTTCTACTTGTTAAGGGGAAAGGAGGGGAAAAGATCGCTACCTTCAGAATTTATTTCGAAGTTGTCAATAGGCTCGCTGCAGCTAGCCATTCACGTGGAACAAAACCGCCATGCTGGAAAGTAAACGCCGCACTGCGACAGGACAAACAAAAGGCAAACATAATTTTAAATAATAATTTCCTTTGTTCGTCTTGTCGCAGTGTGACTTTTGCTCTCCAACATGGCGGTTTTGTACCACGTGAATGTCTAGCTGCAAAGGGCCTATTTGTAACACCGTTGTCGGGAAGAAGCTTAGAAAAAATGAAGCTCCTTTCACGTGTGGCTCTCGCCTGACTTCTTGCGACTCCCCCAAATGAAGACCTTTCCCAAGGACTACAGGGAAGAGGTCGTTACTCGCAGGACTTGACGGTAAAGCATTAACGTAGGTAAAATTTCCAGTTTTACTGGCATTAATTCTGTGTTTTTTAGTGACTACTATGTCTCGGGAGAGCTCTTAACATGAAGACGCACTATGAGTGGAGGATCTTTGACTACCAACGCCGGACTACGATAGTTTTTTTCTCTTTCATGTAACAAGGGTCTTGGCATTATAACTTTATTTAACTTGT
The DNA here is from genome assembly GCF_958299795.1 of Porites lutea. Lineage (NCBI taxonomy): Eukaryota > Metazoa > Cnidaria > Anthozoa > Scleractinia > Poritidae > Porites > Porites lutea. Next base: position 26,554,273 of record NC_133210.1, on the reverse strand, counting down.
TTATAGTCACTGTGGACATTCTCACTACCGACTATAACTCATTCTTTTAAATCCTCAATCACATTCTACTTCATATTCCTTTTTACGTTTGTTGGGTCGGACAATGCGTTACAGAGATGAATCTCGAAAAATCTCTCTGTTCTTGGACTGGCATTTTACCAGGCCCTGTCGTTTAGATCAAATATATATATATAACCCGTCATGTGATTCTAGCTATCAAGACAGTGGAGGAGACCCTCAAGTTTTTTATAGTGCACCTTCAATGATACAGAAAAAAAAAAAAAAAAAAAGGAGCAATCCCTCCATAGCTCTCTTTTGAAAAGAGTGATAGCCTAGGACCCAAACTAGGCGCGTGTGCGTTTATTGGAATATTTGGGGGGACGTGAATGTAAACAAACATGGAGGAAGCGAAGTGGAATGTTCCAGCGGGGTTAAAACAGCTCAAAATAGCAAAACGGAAGGTGGAATTGAAAGAAACAACATGAAATTCTGAAGCTGAGGGAAGATGTGCCTGGGGCGATTTTACTTCGAGAAAAACCAGAAGAACGCAAATCCATGTGCTATCCGAGTTCAACTTCAAATTAGCGTTCCCAAGCAAACGTACATATTCTCGCTAGATACGTTTTGCCTTTGACATTCTATAAAATGCCAGACCAGGGAAGTTCCTGAAGTTATTTGTGCACAAGTTCCCACAACAACTTGCATGTCTCGTCATAATTCAAGGTGGCGGCTCGAACTGTCCTCCCAAACAATCCCATAAATGTGTGCGCGCTTAGTCTGGGTCCCAGGCTATTACTCTTTTCTAAAGTGAGCTATAAAACTTGACGGATATAATACTTACAACGATGACCGTTAGTGTGGTTGCGAGCGCAACGAATGTGTTCCAGTCAAGACTGCAAGAATCTCTCGTCTCAGCATCTGATCTTCAGTTCTTGAAGGCATAAGACGCGTAGTAAATTGTCACCCCGTCACGCTAACCTTACTCTAAGAGCTCCGCCACCAAAGGAGGCATATCCAACTTGCCGAAAAATTCTAGGGCTACATAGTTCTCCATGGCCTTTTCGCTAAACAAGCGAAGCGTTGGCAGACAAAGCAGCAGCTTACCAAGCCGGTTCGTTTTCTGTGGGTAGAGTGACACGCAGTAGTCACGCAAGTGGCTGTTTACTTTGGACTGAAGCTGTGTCACCTTCTCTTTGTTCTTAAGACCGGGAGTATCTGCGCACGAAGATAAGGTTGATCCTAATTATTAGAGATCTTGAGATTCTGAGACGAGGATGACTTCGAGAACGAGATTTTCTCAATACTACGTAGTGCGCACGCGTGAACCAGCTTCATTTACGGCAAACGGCAAACGTTAACTCTTACCACGTGACTAAGTTTCCCCTTGTCGTTTACTGTTCATTAAAAGTACACAAAATTCGGTAGATTCACCCCAACTCTATCCATAAGAATTGTTTTAAGCTGTTTTAACTGCTCATTTCTCATTTTGAAAATTTCTCAACTTGAATCTCGCGTTTGCCGTTTGCCGTTTGCCGTAAACGCGATGCTTAATAGAGACCTTTAGCATCAGGTAAACCGCAAACCTTAAACCGCAAACCGCAGTTACGCGTTTGCAGTTTCGCGTTGCCGAGATTTCAAACTTTAGCAAGGCGTTCAGTTCGATTTGTTCAGTTCAGTTCAGTTCACTTTTATTTAGGCAAAATACAATACAATACAAGAACACATATAGGAATTGTAAGGTTGCAAGGGAACCCAGAAGAAACCAGAAGGCTTTATGAAGCCTGAGCTCCCCAGTCTAAAGGAAATAAGCAAAATAAAATGATATTCGCGGAGTGATATGCGGGTACGTTAAAAAAAGGAACCAGACAGAGACTGAGTTAAGTTATGAATTTAGTAACAAGATAGAAAAAAAAAAATTTAACTCTGGATTGGAACAGAATACGTTCCATTGTTAGTACGGCAGAAAGGAATATAAAATTGACTTGAACTACGCGTTCATTGTTTATGGCCGCCATGTTGTTTTCATCAAGTCGAAGTGCATCACTTTAATCGCCCAAAAATCAGCAATAATTCATTGATTCGAGATCAAAAATCCAACAAACACATCGCAAACGGATACAAAAAGCTAGTTCATACCTTTAAACGCGAGGCTGTACCATTTTTTGTGGCAAAAAACCTTGCCGTAAATAGCTTACCGCTGGAAGCCCTTCCTGCGGTTCAAACGTGAACTGCAAACTGCAAACGTGACCGCAAGGACGCGGTCACGTGACATTTTGCGGTTTGCGGTTTGCCGTTTCCCCCGAAAAACCTGATGCTAAAGGTCCCTAATCTCTCTAATGTGAACGTCGAAGCCATGCGCTTCGATTCCACGCGAGTAGAAATGCACTTCCCTTTTCCCTTTCAAGCAGCCCCTGCACAGGCCAAAATAATTGAAAATCGTTCGAAAATGTCATATTAAGGTCATTACTCTGAAATAGAACCTGCCGTGTTTTTTTTGTCAAACTTTACCGAAGGGTTGTTTACGCTATAGAAACGTTAATTTTGAAATAAAATTGGGGGTCAACATACTCGCTTAGGAGCAGGAGCAACTTGTATAAACGCAGTGATTCCTTAAAATACCAATATGAATATATTTACGAATACATACTTTGAACACGTTTCTGACGGTTGTTTCTTTTCCTGCACTGGAAAATAGTCTATATATAATTTACGGAAAGTAAGTTACTACTGCCACTTTTGGAAAAAGAGAAAAAACCATAGGCCACCACACTTGTTTAAGAGAAAATGAATCTTTACATCATGTTTTAACGTGCGCACGCTAACCTCGCGTAAAATTATGCGCAGTGAGGACGCGCAATGCAGTGCTAAGGAATAACTTTGGAATTCTGGCGATCGCCTCAAGTTAAAGGGAATTACACAAAAAAATCCACCTCTATATCGCATGGAAGAATTGACCAACAATGCCGGGAATTTAAAGACAAATTAACAATCTAAGTATAATTCAGTTCCAATCTTTTTTATTCGTAGTTTTCGAGTGAACGCCAGAAATATGCAATTCTTGACTTTTTTGTGCCTGTGAAAATTGATAGCTCAAGTGTCGCTTGATCAAATCAAATCAAATGTTTATTGTCCCTTTTGCAGTCAGAAGACTGAATTGTAGGATACCTTACAAGCTGTGATTTATAAAATAACTAAGATAGTACGCGCGCTCTGATTGGCCGAGAGGAGTGTTTGCATGAGAGTATGTAAACATGGTTGTGGCGTCAAGTTGTTTGGCTTTTCGCGCGTTAATCACGCAAGCACGAATTTGAAAAAGTTTTCGAGTTCAAAACTCAAAAAGTTTACTTTATTTACCTATTCCTTCGTCGGCTGAAAGAATGTGTGTCAATTTTTCTTCGCTTATGCTGACATTTTAAGCGAGAAAGTCCGTATTTTGCAAAGCATCTTTTTGCAAAACAAGAACTGATTACGCGTGCAAGACTTCGTGGACAAGATTTGCGACTGGTAAGAATTTCTCTTTTAATTAGTGCCATACAAAGAGTTTTGCGTTTTTTTCTCGGGAAAGTTATTTTATAAAAGCGATAGAAACTTTTTTCCTGTGTTTGCATAGCCTGATATAAACACTCGAGGCGTTGGGAGAATTCTCGACAGTTATGCAAACCCTCGACTTCGTCTCGGGTTTGCATAACTGCCGTCTCGAATTCTCCCAACCCCTCTCGTGTTTATATCAGGCTATGCAAACACGGAAAACGTTTTCTATTGCTTAAATATATACTAATACGCTACATTTATTGACAAGATTGATATTTAACACTAACAAAATTTGAGAAACGTTCAGTCCTTGTGGCCAAGGGCCTGCTAGAACTCCCTGATCTTAGACACACACCGGTAGACATAAGTACCACTCTGTTGTGCATTAGGGGGTATAACGGGTTACCTGGCCGAACCTTACCTACAAATTTAATACACGAGACTGCCCGACGGTCAGAAAGAGTGGATAATGTAGCTTTGTCAAGTGCTGTTTCATACGAAATACCAGGCCAAATGATGGGAAGGCCCCTTTTTGCAGGTTCTCAAGATACCAAGCAAGATACTTAGGTAAGTCAGCAAAGGTAGCGGAGGCGCACTCTAGTATAGAGCAAATTAGTGCGCAGTAGATAGCCTGATAGCCTGGTGTAATTTTTATTTTCGGGAATTCTATTATTTGAGAAACAAATTTTTGAAACGAACCGGTTTATAACAGATCTAATACCTCAAGATAACTTACATACCTGGACACAGAAGAACAAGGGCGCACATACACGCAAATTCATTCGGGTCCAGGTTCAAACTGCGCAGCTTGTCAGTGAACTCGAGGTTGGTATCAACAAGGTCTTCCGTCCAGCCAAAATCGGTAACCTCGTGTTTCTCCAGGATGAGGTTCTGACCAAACCTTAGTGACATTGGATCGCACGGCACGGACCTGTACGCGAGGCGGAAAACAATAAGATCCATGAAGCAAGCCTTGATCAGGGTAACTTGGTCCTCTAACTCGACATCCTTGAAGCCGGGCACATCTTTGGCCCATTGGATCACCTGGTAGAGTTCTTGATACGCCAACTGCATCAGCTTCTTCACGTCTTGAGACTTCCCATCTTCCCCCTTCACCGTATGACCGGCTATATCAGGCATATCAGTCGCCCGCTCGCGAATCTTATCAATGAACGCCATGACTTCCTGCTGATTGACCGGCGTGTCTGGCTGTCTACCGGCAGAGCTGTCGGTATGGTCATCTCCATCTACGACGGTCCCGTTTGTGGTGGGTTCTTCCCGGGCACGTTGCTTTTTAGGGCGATGATCTTGAAGCGATTTATGCCGATGTCTTCCCCCTGGAGTCCGATCCTCTCGCACAGCTGTAAAGGAACGAAGTGAGAAGATCAAGGAATTGATCTACAAGGATTAACAAGGTAATTGACACCTAAAAATACCCAGGGAAGAACAATGCTGTGAATTACCGGCTTTCTTTTCTGAACACCTTAAGTGAGACTAAAATCTGCAATTTACACCCCATGGCAAGACTGGGAGTCCCCCAAGGTCCGAAGTCGCACTATTACACTTCCCTCGCGATATATTCCTACGGGTACGATGCCGATACCCTTGGAGCAAGCTCTCAGGTCGGACCGGGGAGGCGAGAAAACGTCAGCGCTCCTTTCTCATCCCCCCACCCCCGTTATTTATTTATTTATTTTTGCATTTTTCAGGCGAGCGAGGGCTCGCGCGAGACGAACGTGTGCGGGCGCGGAGCGCGAGTGACTCGCGACGGAAGGAAGATTTACCTCGCTCTTGCTCGCCTGAAAAACGCGGAAAAATAACGCCTTCTCTGCAGGCTACCGTCACAGCTTTTTCCTAGGCTACGATACCTACACCTTTCCCCTGGCATTGGTACAAAGACGCTAAAATTGTCATCATCGAACCCAAAAAAAGAGAAAATTACTTTTTGAGTTGTATTCACCTACTCTGTAAATTAGGAAGTTTCATGTCGCAGTGCAACGATGGCTGAAAAATGTGCAAAAAGCGTGATGCACGTGCAGAGTAGTTGTTTTACTAATACAAACTTATCTGCTCTTTGCCGTTCTCGTTGCTGTTGTTGCCTAAGCTCCCTTTGGTTGTCATCCAAAAATTTTGCTACCATGGTAACGTGACGTCACACTTCTTCTCTCTCTTGACGTCACAAATGTTTACCGCAAACGACAAACGTCAATTTGTACAACGTAACAAAGTTTCCCCTGGCAGTAACGTCGTCGTTTACTGCCCATTATGCGTAGACAAAAATGAATCAGCTGAATGTCAGGTTAAATTATTTCGGACAGTTTTATCTGCTTATTTCCTAATTTTAGAAATTGTAAAACTTAAATTTCACGTTTGCTGCTTACCGTAAACGTGATTCTAAGCTCGTTAACCATTTACTAAAGGTTTCCGGAAAAATGCGGTTGAAAGGTAAACGGAACACGGCTTCCCGTGTCGTTTCAGTGGAAAATTTCCGGGAGAAACAGAACATTTGAAAAGGAAGTCAGGTTTTTCAGGACGAAATGTTTCAAACAGAAATTCCTGTTCCATTTGTTAAAATCCATCTTTAATGCCAGTTTCAGGCTTTCGCAGCCGTTTTTCGGTAAAAGGAACTTGTGCATTTCTGTAAATGGTAAACACGATTCCGGAATGAAATTTCAGGGGCACCAGACGTCAATTTTCGGAAAATATCTGTTCGGAAGACGATTTAAGATCTAGAATTTTCGGAACATTTGTTGTCGAATTTCTTGCTTCTCTGCCTCTCCTAAGAATTTTCGAACATCTAAAAAATGGTATAATTGCCCATTTTTAACGGATTTTTACCCTAAAAAGGTGACCTAGAATTTTCGGCAGCCTTTTTTCTGGCTGAAATCACTAGACTTTCAGCAAGGAAATCCAAACAGATGAAAAATTTTTAGGGGATACAAATATGTCTATATCTACCGTTTAAATACGAAAATACGTTTAACAATACTATATTTAAGTGGTTTTGAACTATATTCTCGTTGGGTGCCCCCGAAATTTACCAGTCCTGAATTTTTCTTCCTATTTGCCTAATCCGTGAAACTGACTGTGAACCGACTGATTTGCCAAATTATTAAATGGTAAACAACTTTAATCTCTCTAGTTTGTAGTTGATTGATTCACGGCGGTTATCGAGTCATTTTCTGTGCCACTTTCGATCATGAAGAAAATTTTCGCGCTCAAAATTTTTGTCTTTTGTATGAGGGTCGTGGAAAATACCTCAAACCCCCTAAAAATTAGAATCCGCAAAAATTTAGAGCCATGGGGCAATCGTCCGGTCGAAACTTGAAATTTTACGTCAGTTGGTGCGGCCGCTTGTTGCATCATCCCTCGGGCAAAGTGTATACAGTTGAACTTCGATAAATAAGATGAGTAAACAATCAGTTGTTCGAATAAAATTTGAGGCCATGTTCTAATTATTAAATTAAGTCACAAAATCGGTTTGTTGTTGGTAAAATCGTTCGTTGCCATTCCCATATAAAGTGAAAAACTTGATTGAAGTTCTAATTTACGAAAACAAAATCTGCTGTAAAAACTTCCTTCGTTAGCATACATGTGCATAGCCTCATGCTGTCTAGCTCTCCACGTGTTTTGATTACATAACCATCGTAAAAATCCGCTTAAGACGTGAAAATAATGAATACATCATCGTCAAAAATACTCTCTTGGACAGCCTTTAAACCAGAAACACGTCATTTATGACAAAATTTCCTCGCTTTTCACGTAATATTATCGACTTCTTGACCAGCCGAACCAAAAAACTGAATTTTTTTTGTCTCTTAACCAATAAGGAATCCGCGAGTGAGGTTTGTAAAAAATTGAAAAAACTGTCTTTCCCAAGTAAATATTAAAATAGAATCTCTCAACTTCAGAAATGAAAACAAACAGTTCAAGCAGGGGTTTCTTGTAGCTGAGGATTTTGTGATTATCTAATGACATACACCAGAAGATTAAAAACACAATCACAATGCCCCTATTACAACGCAAAAACTAACAAGCAAAAACTTCCGCTACACTGACCAAGCACAAACTTCCCTGTTTTTTTTTCCGACCGTTTCTCCACATGTGGGGCCACATGCGTGATCCACTGGCGGGAAAACGTCCGAAATCACCGCGTGGCCTGAAAAAGCTTACTCCACGCATGTTTCCACTTGAATTAAACAGCGACAAAGACTGCGCAAATATAGTCAAATCCCGTAAATACGGACACTGATGGGGTCATAGAAAGTGTCTGCATTAACAGCGTGTCCGTATTAAGCGGGATTGAATTTAGAGCAAATGTAAGGGCTTTCTTTCACCAGAGACAGAGCAAACTGTCCGTGATAATGTCCATATTAAGCGGAGTTTGACTGTAGTCAATGAAAAATACACTGACCTTCTTTCAGCATTCCCTGAGCCACACACTTCTGAAAGCGGCAGTATTGGCATCGATTTCTGTTGATTTGATTCACCTCGCAGTTTCCGTCTCCCTTGCAAGTATACTCCAACTGCTTCTGTACTGTACGCTTGAAGAATCCTTTACATCCCTCGCACGTGAACACGCCATAATGGTAGCCAGTCGCCTTGTCGTTGCACACAACACACTCAGTAGTAGAAGAATGGTTCGACCCCACGCCGCTGTCGCTCTCCTCACTTTCCACAGACATACGCGGTTTTGCCGCCTCCGACAAGGAAGACGACGACGACGAAGACGATTTGCGTGAGAACTTGCACGGGGCGAAAGACTCGTTTTTGTCGCGGTCATCTGGCTCGTTTTTGGATAGCGTAAAATCCATAAAAACGTCTGCTAGATCGCTCGAAGCTGAATCTAGATTCCCAGGACCCTCCATGAAACTGAGTGTGGAAAAAGACAAGTGTAATGCAATGCTTGGGTATAAAAACCTCAGCCGGGTAGTTCAACGATCACAAACGCGTGCTAGCGTCGCGCAAAGGCAGAGCACTTTGATTACCATGCACAGAATTACATTCAGTATTGGTAAGGGTTAATGCACTCAATATTGCAAAATGCGTCTCACCTCAGTGTGTCACGCTAACCCTCTAAGAAAAACTATCCGTTTAAAAAAAGGGTAAAACTCGGAAAATTTCACCTAAAACTTTTTTAACCACGAGAACTAGACCGGAAGGATGGAAACTGCGATAAATAAGTCCTAGACGAAGTTTATAAATTTTGGCCTCTAAATCGGCTTTTCAAGGCGTTCCCAGTGACGTGGCTGAAATGTAAATATAGGTGCAGATTTAGGCTTAAGCAAAGTTCAGTTTACAAGGGAAAACACTCCTTCAGAGAGGTGGGTGAAAATTTAAATAGAATTTAGAAATGAACAAGAAATTTGTATCACGCACAACTCGATGAGTACGCAAGAATTTAAGGCTGCCATGTAACAGAAAATAAGACTTAGCGAGCGGGAAACATTCGGGGCCCCCAAAATTTGCAAGCTGCTTTTCACTTTAGCAATATCTCAGCTAAACTGTGACACTGGGTATCTGATTTCTCCTTAAGATATCACAGCCTATGCAAACGTGGATATCACGAGAATAGGGAAAATTATCACCAACGTGCCCTTGATTTTCGGCTGGACAAACTCCTGTCATATCATTACAGTGTATGGAAAACGGCGTTGCACACTTGTATACTTTAAAACTGGAAACACGTTTAGAATACAGCAATAAAGGTGGGTTTCCATTGTCGCGTGATTTTTAACGTGTGAACGTACTTAAATTTTTCGCCATTAAATAAAATAAAATAGAGGCAATCTAAAAAGTGTCACGCGTAAACGAAATAGTTGAGCGAAGTTTAACTGATACATTTACGCGCGACCTTTCATACACTGCCTCTATTTTTTTTACGCGCGTACGCACTTTAGAATAACGCGACAGTGGAAATCCACCCTGAAAGGGCTTAGTTTGTAAAAGAAACTGTGAATATGCGTCGTGGGAAGTTATAGCTAGAAAACTTGATATTATCAACTGGGTTGAGAGGATTCGCTGTGACAAAGACCTTGCCCTCAAAACGTCAGCTTACGAATGCTTTTACGATGGCCAATTTACTTTATCAACCAGGTAAAAAGGTGCACATGTGTTACGAATGAAATTGCTCAAATCGTAAACATTATCAACAAAAAATTGGCGCCAAATTGGCCAGTAACTCGCGCCACTGAAGTATCAATTTCGTAAATAGACCAGAAAATCTTACCACTTAACTCTTTGCATATGGTCTTTTGTAATTGTTATCATTTAAATTATAATATCGCCTTATAACTGTCACTTTTGACCGATGATAGCCTTGGAGCTGCCAAAACTTGTCTCGTCATTGAACGAAAAACACTTAAAAGAGTTCTTACGTGTTCTGTCAATTTAAAGAAAACAGATAGCATTTTCTCACGCAAGGAAAATTCGAACAACTCGCATTTTCAAAGGCAAGTTTTCTTTGGACGTGTACATGAAAAAATACGACAAATTCCTTCTTGACAAGGAAACAAAATAATAGACTAGTGTATTTTTCATTTAGATTACAAAAGAAATTTGACATGAAGGTAGCTTCTAAGCGTAGGATACAGCAATTTTACTACATAGTCAAATTATGGAGATAGGTTGTTGAAACTATTGAGTTAGACAAAATCTTGTGACGATCGCTCCTAAAATCAACGAAAGAAAAATTGTCCCAAAGGTTTCAAATTTCTTCTTGTTTTAAATCCTAAGCAATAATTATAAATAGTTATATGCAAAAATTTGCGTAAGTGTTTACATTTGAATGGTTTCACCTTAAAATTTAATGACTAGGCCATAGATTTAAAAGTTGAAGTGACATGACAACCGCGTTATAAATTTGTCTTCAAGAAAAAAGGTTGAAGAAGAAATCCCTCAAATTGTATTATTAAATATTTTTCAGTAGTTACGAATCCAAAATTTGGCATATTCCTCGATTTTAAATATTTATCTATCTATGGAGTTAAAAAGAGGTTGCAACAGAAAGCAAGCACCTTTAAAATTTATCTACGAGTCCCAGAGGAAAGTATTCGGGCCTTAAAATTTGTGAGTTGGTACACGCGCGCTTAAGGTGCTGTCTCAAGAGTGACTAACACCGATTTTCTCCTAACAATAAGAATAATTATCAAGCGAAAAGCTTATGAGGGTGAACACAATGATCACCAAAGGGAAAGTGTTTGATCTTTTATCAAATTCTTCCAGCTGATTCTTTAGGGAAATGAACCGAGAACGTCTGGAGAATTTGTATGTTGATATTGAGGCTTAAAGAGATAAATCTAAAACGAACTTTAAAGGCCTTTTAGCGCATTGAGCGGAAAAAGGACGGGAAGTTTTAGCTACTCAACTGATATTTAGTACCTGCTAGATGTTAAAATGTACTTGGGATAAGCCAACAAAACGGTATGCTGGTACCTTTCAGGGTTGTTTCGAAATCTTCCGACGAACAGTACCCCACCCACCACCCCCTCCCCACCGTCTACATTAATCCCACGTGCTAGATGACTGAGCGATATAACCTCTTCTTTTAAGCCTAGGCCAAACGTCGAACTTTTCATGACACAAACTAAACTTGCGACGTCTGACTCAGTTAAGTTCTTCTGGATGAGTTTGGATCGTCCAACACGTTCTATCCGTTTGCTTCAGACAGACAGAACGTCAGAAGATCGTCTCCAGGACAAACATTGATCTTCACACGCAACGAGCTAAACTAATAAATAAAAAATTTGTATGATAATGTATATCTAGCCTCGTTCGGCTAAAATTGCTTTTTGGTCTGATTCAGTTGATTGCTTCGACGCATCCCTGTTCGACGTTTGACCAAACAGACGATCTTAACTTAATTTAGGTCGACCCAAATTAGAGTTTAGTTTGTCCAATGAAAAGTTCGACGTTCGGCTTCGGAAGGAACTACCTAAAACCATCGACAGGAAACTCAATAACCTCACTCGTCAAACTTCCGCAAATTTTCCGAATTTCACCTTGCAAAATATTGAAAAATAAATAGTAGTAAGTAAACGTATTACCCAAGGGGTTTCATTTGAATGGTAACACCATAGGATTTCATCCACAGACTCAAAAGTTAAAACTACATACTAAATAAATAGTACCATGTGAGAGTACTGCTGAAGAGGTTTCATTTGAATGGTAACACCATACGATTTCATCCACAGACTCAAAAGTTAAAACTACATACTAAATAAATAGTACCGAGTGGAACTAACGCCAAAAGACATTTCACTTGAATGGTCACACAATAGTTTTTCATCCACAGACTCAAAAGTTACTTACAAGCCAACTGACAAGCCTCCGTCGTTCACTCTGAGCGAGTGAGTCGGTTAAAAAAGTAGGAAAGATATTAAACTCAACTGACAAATAAAAATCACTTCTAGAATGAAAAATAATAAAAACGGCTTCCACATGCATCACCTGAAAAACTTCTCACCAAAACAAGTCAGCTTGAAGTTAATCCTAAACAATGCACCGTCGACAATGAACCAAAAAAGTGTAGTTAATTGAAAGGCGAGTTCTGTGCAGTTTGAGGAACACTCTGTCTTTGTTCTGATCTTCCTTCCGCGGACAAACTATAAATATTCAGCGAATCAATCTTCATGCGACGTAAAACTATAAATTTTCATAATTTCTGTACTATTTATCTTCATCGCGTGAGCTAATAAATATAAACCCTGCCTCTAAACTTGCAAATGTCAGATTGTTTACCCGAAATGTGACTTTTTGGACGACTCCTCTGCCAGCTAAATAAACTAGAAATACGTAAAATGCAATAACCCTCGATAAACTTGTTTTTTTAGTAGCCCCACTCAAGTTAAGTCAAGTCAAGTTAAGAATATCGTCGTGAAGGTCCCTACTTGATTCTTTCTTTTTTCTTCTTCTTCTTTCCGTATTGTCCGGTTTTATTTTTTAATGTGTATTGAAAAGTTAGTATTATATCGGCCGTCGGATTTAGAAAAAAAAATACAAATAAGGCAGTTCGCGTGCAGATTATTCAGGCCGTAAAACGGAGCTGAAACTTTGATCCATCGGCGTGGACTGTCATTTAAATAAAAAATTCTATTAATGCTTAAACAATTATACGCCTCGGGCTCAGTGTAATGTAACTTTATAAAAAGCGACTATTTTACTTTACCTCGCCTTAGGCCTCACTGATATTCATCATCATCTTTGACCATATTTATGTTTTAATTGTCATAAATTATAACAATGTTAAAACAACAAACTTCAGAAATAAAAACAGAATATCAAACATGACGTGAATTTTCTGTACCATCAAATTCGATGTTGATTGTCTTTACGGAGTGTATAATTTATGAAAGCAGGCTGTTCGACCCTAAGGACGAATGTCATTAAAGGGACCACGTAGCGCTATTTGCAATCTTTTTAGAAGGCTAAAATGTGTCTTTGCATCAATTAAATTCCAAATATAATGGTCCTGTTTTGTTACTTAACCCTTTAGGTCCCAAGAGTGACCAACATCAATTTTCTCCTAAAAACATCAGCAGATCATCAAGAGTAAAGGTTATGAGAATTACTAGATTGATTACCACAGGGAGAATGCTTTGATCTTAAACCAAATTCTCCCAACTATTCTTAAAAGAAATGTATGGGGATCAGTCTGGAGAATTTGTATGTGGATCTTGGAGCTTAAAGGGTTAACACAAAGGACTTCAAACTGTTTCCTGTCGTCTGTTGCAATGAATGGCAAGGATGGACATGGATTAAAACTTGGAAAAATTATGCTATACCAACAGAAATCACCAAAAAAATTAGGGCTTTTGCTCTTCTATGAAATTTCTTTGTTATCTTCTCTATTTACAACTCTCTGGGTTCATTTTGCGGGTGGATAAAGGCACTAGGTAACGACGTCAACACAAAATTGACCTAAAACAGTGATATCCTCGTGACATAGCTCCTTCAAGGTTTTAGCTAGGGATAATTACCATCATCATTATCATCACGATTCCATCATTAATATCATCATCATCGACACTGTCAGCATCATCACCATGGTCATCTTCATCATCACCTTCATCATCATCAACATAGCCATTACCATTGGTAACACCAACACTACCACCACCAGCATCAAAATTATCATAACATTGTCATTGCTGTCATTATCGCCACTACCACTATGATCATCACTGCTATCAGCATCAACACAGCCATTACCATTGGTAACACCAACACTACCACCACTACCATCACCATTATCATATCGACATAATATTGTCATTGCCGTCATTATCGCCACTACCACCACAGCGTGCAATGAAAGTAGTGTCCGATAGCCCGGGGCTAGTGGATTTTGCTATCGGGCCAGTGAATTCTGTTATTAACTTGCCTGGCGGGCAAGTGGATTTTTTTGAGGAATTCAAATTACAGAAGAACTGTGAAATCAATCTGCTCAACAAAACGTTTTTTGGGCTAGTTGAAATGATATTTGGGCTAGTAAATGTTAGCTTCAGCTTGCACCCTGCCCCATTATCATTACTGCCATCACCATCAACATAGCCATTACCATTGGTAACACCAACCCTACCACCACTACCATCACCATTATCATAATATTATCATTGCCATTATTATCGCCGCTGCCACCACCATTATCATCACTGCCATCACCATCAACATAGCCATTACCATTGGTAACACCAAAACTACCACCATTATCATCACTGTGTGTACAGTAGCAACATAGTGCCAGATATTGTCAAATTGTGAAGTTACTGGTATTGGTAGAGCTTGTCTGGCTAGCAATAGATAGCTTCAAACTCTACATACACTTGTTGAATCTTTTGATCATCGATGGATAAGACAGCCTACTAAAATTACTTGGTGACTCATTTGGCAGGGCAGTGGGTGCAAATAAGCTGGCCCTTTTTGTAGGGAGACTAAATGTAACTTGTATTCTTCAGTTTAGCTGTTACTTGATTTTGTAAGGAGAATGTACTGATAAATCTCTTTGAATAGGTAGATGCAAGTACACAATGTGCATCAAAACTGTTTACTTTGGAGATTGGTTTTGCAACATACATATATGCAGTGATTCTGTTACCTCTGCATCCTGCATACCTTATGCATAAAATCCCTAAAAAAGCAAAATAATCTGTGGTGCATGCGTCCCGTAAGATGCAAAGATTGATTGATCGATCCGAAGATGTTTTTGAAGAATAGATCCTGTTTGTGTGATTTCTGTTACTGTTCTTGTGACTGTTATTTAATGATGCATATTTCTTTTAGTCTTTTTTGTACTTGACAATAGAAGGAGTATATTTTTATTTCGGTAACTGTGTGCGATACAGTGTTTTGGAGTCTGTCTTCAGATTAACCGTGTGGTTACATAAAGACCCAGGGACTCGCGTTTTTGAATTGGGACTCAGTGGTTCTGGACTGGGACTCAGGGTTAACCATAACCATTTGTAACAAAATCACTGTGTATGAGACTAAATTCATGAGCAAATTGTAAAAAAATTCAAGTCAAACAATCAAAAAGCATAAATTATGTCTAAGTTAAAAAATAATTTTACCCTGAGCTCTGCAAACCCTTTACACACATATTCAATATAATCAATCTCCCTCAAAAAATCATAAATTAGAGGCACTGTCATTATAGCAGTGTGAGTTAACAAACAAGAGACTCTCAGAGATACCTTGAAGATCATGTTATTAATTGCTTGGATGGGATTAACAAACAAAGCATTAACTGCTGTCACAGCTAGAATTATAACCAAATTTTGATCGAGTGAAGTTGGCAAATTACTTGGAAGTTAAACTTTGATTCTTTGCTGTAGGAGTCAAATACAAAATGAACTGATTTTGTTTTTGTTGACTACACAGTGAAGTTTAAACATGTCAAATATTACTTCCATGGCATGCAAAGAAAGATATACAAGTCAAACACAGACATACAATATAAAATGCATACAACATCAACTGGAAAATGCATTGTTTGTTCTCTAGTTTCCAGCTACCTTCTCTTAGCTGATCAAAGAAAAAGAGAATGAAAAAATTCAAGTAAATGTAGTTCTTACCTTAGGATATGAATAAAAGGATGGTGTTTCTTTTTAATAATCGTATTAAGTTTTGGTTCATTTATTTGGAAAGTCCAAACAGAGCACTGTAGATCGTTCCCTTATCCAAGGTAAAGTTCATTGTTTCACCGAGGCTGTTTGTGATACATTATTTATTCTATTAAAGGGTATCCTAAACACACTGAAAAATCAACAAAAGTTTACAGCTGAAATGCGCACAGCGCCCTACTGGGCTGAAATCATCGCAGAAGAATCAAATTTATTGGACTGCAGAGAATGGTTGCAACCAATTGGTCAAATCCAAGCAGTTGAAAGGAATAAGATCATTTTGATTTGAGCCACGCACAATGATGCTCAGCAGGAAGTCAACTTTTTAAATCAAAACAAAACAAATGGAAGACATCATGGGTGGGATGAAACATGTGGTTCTTTAAAAATATTAACACATTTGAAAATTTTCTGATTAGCATCAAATCTAAGAAAAACATTTGAGATGCAAATAAAAGAAATGTGATTACGCACACAAGAAAATCTGCTTAAAAGATACATGTAACTGTAGGGTAATGAGTTATTTTTACAGATTAAAACTAACCAAATGGACTAAGACAGCAAAAATTTGTTTTGTTTGAACAGGCTAAGAAAAAAATGTAGATAACCTACAAACAATTTATCAAGAAATCTTTATGTATACATGTATTTAAGTATTATTCAAGAATTATGAAACTAGGAAGAAAAGCTTTAGTAAAAGCTTACTAATAGTAAGCTGACAAACATTTCTTTTATCAAGTTTTTTTTAAAGGACATAATAAACAAAATTATGAGGGCCAAACTTAAACCTTCAGTTACGTCTAATTGACAAGTTGTTTAGGTTTCAGAAAAATTGATAATGAGACATTTTTGTTGGAATTACCACCATACAAACAGGCAACATAAACAGCGTTTATGGAAATTACGTATACAGTTTAAATTTCGATAAGGTTGGTTCACTTAAACGAATAAAGACATAACACTTTGAAAATTTAAGTTCATACAGGTGACGTTCACAAGATTTCCACTGTTTCTAATTGTTTGGAAAAACAATGTGCGTCTGATCAATCACTGTCGAAAGGAATATATTACACACCTGCCATTTGACTAAAAACACTCAGGGAATCTTTATTGCTAGCAAAAAATGACCATTAATGCCACTTGCAAGCTAAAAATGATGTAAAGGGTACACAGACAGTAGACCACAAGTGCAAGAAAATTAATCTACAAACATTTTATACTAACAACATTAATCAAAACGACAACATCGAAAATTTGCATATTTGGGATTCTCAATCAAGAAAAATCATACATGGTGTCTGTCATTTATTTTTTGGATAATATTGACTAAAAGTAGACAAATTATCAAATCAAAAATTCTAAAAAAAGAGAACTGAGACATAAGTAAATAAAAACCTATAGTAAAATGATATTTAATAAACTTAAGCTACATGTATGTGTCGCATGATCGATCTACTCCATGTGGAATTATCTGATTAAACCACAAAATTTTTTACAATAGATCAGACCATCTCTATACTGAGTTTTATCACTTTTCCTTTTTACCTTGCTGTTGTAGAAAACATCACTAAATAGCATTCCTTAAATATTAGAAACCAATATCATAAGTCAACTATAAAGAAAGGTAGCCCTTATTTTAAAGATGCTTTAAGCAACATTAGATGCAAACTTTCTTGATCGACTTCTTAAGAATACTGCCAAATTGGTTGTTAAAATAAAACTCCTTTGTACATTATTTTAATTAATCACTATCATTTATACCTAAACCTTTGTGGAACACAAGCAGGATTTGTGTTGGGTAAAATAAACCTCTTACTTCAAACAGTGGCTAACTTGAATTTCAGCGAAATTTCCAAATTTCATCATTATAAAATGCTGAATTGTACCATAAAAAAGAACTGACAAAGAAGTTCCATTTGAGCGGTCACTGCACATTTATCAAGCACTTATCAAGCCCCTTTGCATCAGTTATTGATGAAAATAAGATGGGCTAAAAATGTGAACACCAAAAACTTTATATCAGTGAGTGGAAAAAAATAAAAAAAAATAAAAAGAAAGATCATATCCAGTAAAATTAAAGCCTTAAATGATTACCTATCTTTTTGTTAAAGCACCAGGGTTAAAAGTTTATTATCAGCTCTATATGAAGGGGTCTCTTTTTTCCAATACAATTGTAGGGATCGAATGACCCCAGCTACATGTACATGTAAAAGTGAACGATCACTTGCAACATTAAATGAGGCATTTGTAAAATTAACAGAGGAAACATTTTGTGATTACAGTCAAATCATGTCAATACTTGGACACTGAGCGGGCCTTAGAAAGTGTCCATATTAAGCAGACTGAATTTAGAGAAAATGGAATGGGTTTCTTTTCCCAGGAACAAAACAAACTGTCCGTGATAATGAGGCATTTGTATTAAGCAGGCATCTGTAAAATACGGTTTGACTGTATTTTGGCTCCCTCACATTGTGTTTCTGTTGTAGGTAAAATCAGGCCTGGTTCAGACGCCGTACTTTTCATGTGCCGAACCTAACTGAATAAGTTTGACTTTGGAGTGACACTGGTGCGACATCTAATTCAGACGGCACAGCACACCATGTGTTGAGCCTAAGTTAAGTTCGACAAAAGTTTGACACTTTTGCCACACCTTACTAAAACTGCCACACCAAATTGATTCAGATGCTGCTCTTTTGCCGTACTTAATTCATTAGTTAGGTTCAGCACATGAGTGGAGCGGCATCTGAACTGGGCCTCAGTTTTGAGGTAAATCCAGAATTTCCTTTGTCTCATATGAATAACCACAGCTAGACACAAAGGAAATTTTGAATCAAACTTAAGATTGAAGGCTGGTTTAACCTGAGAAAGGATTTTGCATTTCTACTGTAGTTAAATTCAAAAATAATAAAATCTGTGTTTTCTACTGTCATTCAGAAACATTATGACAAAAAATTGTGTCACCCCCAGGACAGAAAATATTTCAATCCACTTTCAATTAGTGCTAAATGGGAGACATAAACATCGCAGGTTGTTCCTGCATTTAAGTCAATTCCTATTACAACATCAATCACTCTTCAAAACTGACTGAACAGCTGGAGCCTGAAACACACTTTGACACTTAACTATACTCATTAATTTCAATATTTTAGAGGCCACATTTAGCATCTTTTAAATATTAAAGCTACGACATGGATGTTTAAGTAAAAAATAGCTACCAAATTATTGCATTTTTTTTAATTAAAGAAAATACATGTAGGTCAATAAGCCCATTCTAGTAAAGGGATGAGAAAACTGATTAAACGCTTTAACGCTCCATTTAAAATGGATGGTGAATGGATAGTAAACAGATTTGTCAGTTAAATAGTAAAGCGGTATAGTACGAACTTCTGTGCCAGGTCACATATGAAGATACAATGTACATGTTGGCCAATAAGCCCCTCACCAATATAACTTT
Source organism: Porites lutea (assembly GCF_958299795.1). Classification (NCBI taxonomy): domain Eukaryota; kingdom Metazoa; phylum Cnidaria; class Anthozoa; order Scleractinia; family Poritidae; genus Porites; species Porites lutea. The sequence goes on along the minus strand of NC_133210.1, from coordinate 26,535,169 downwards.
TCACAAAAATATTTGCCCTCACCTGGCCCCCCACACACACACACACACACACACACACACACACACACTCACACACACACACAATTTTGTTCTGGCTTAATCCCTAATACAACTCCACTACCAACCAGTCATTACTTTAACACAATTCTTTTTACTGAAAAATAAACAAAGCAAGGAAACAATCTAAAAAAAAATAATGAACCACAAGATACTTTACAGTACAAGCACCTTCATCCCATCGTAAAACAGCGTCACAATGCAGAATGGATAACCAAAATTGTGTAATATTTTTGATTATTTAAAACAATTCTAGAGCTCTGATTGGCTTAGCCAATCATGGTATATGAGCCATTGTACCATGTTCTCCAAATATGGTAACTGTATGCATCTGCTCAAAATTAAAAACAAGCTGAAAATTGTTTGTTTTCACAAATAAAGGAGGGAAGAATTCTCAAAATTTTGTAGGTGTTTTTAATAAAACAATTATTCCACGCGTGCTTATTGGATATGAGATGATTATAGCCAACTCGGCCCTACACGCCTCACTGACATCTACCATCTCATTAATTTTTAATTGAGAGAGAGAAAAAGAAAGAGCATGGCCTTCCTATTATTGTAACCTTCCTATGATTGTTACTAAATTTGGTAAAAAAAAGAGCAGAGATTCTCCTTAGGATAAAGCGGAGAAACATGTTCACATTAGACAACATTTTCTAAGTGAAACATCTGTAATATCAAAACATTCAACAGCTATCTAATTTGCCCTTTATAGCCTTGAGGCATGACTTCAGGAGTACCTCTTCAACCCCGAAGAGGAGAAAAAGGAATTTCTACTGACTATGATTTAATACATAGGCTCATATTGTGCTGGTCACCTACATTTTTAAGACTTGTACACCACACAAGTGCAACAAAATGGCTCTGCACCAAATGTGCCTTCACTGACGAACAAAAGAGAAATTAGCAAATCAACCGAAACAAAATCTTCACAAAACAAAACCTTCAATAAGTAATTTTGTTCAGAGAGGATGGCTACTTTTTCTTCTGTTCCTTAAAGACAGATCTATAAGTACTTGGAAATGGATTTCATAGCTGCAGAGGTGAACATTTCACAACAAATTTTTGTGGAGAACACTTTTGATAAATCACTACAAAATGCTCTGAAGCACACAGCTATCATTGACAAGGGTACTCAACCGACTTAATATTATATATTTTGAGGTCATGCCAATATCAAAATGGTTCAATTTCTGATGGTTCCAGTAGGAAATTCATTCAGCTTTACTTATTGCAGTACTATAAATAGCTGGGAGAGATAAATTCAAATCTGATAAAAAAGGATACTAATACAGCTGTACAAGCAGAAATATTTTAAAAGGACAGCTTGAAAACTTCCCTCCAACTTGTAACAAGGCACTGCATTTTTTCCATGAATGTTTACAAATTGCAAGAAATGTGTGCAAGTAGGAATGTTTAAGGGGGCAGGTAATTATCAGCTTGAAAATTTCCTTCCAATTTGTAACTAGGCATTGCAGTCAAGCCCATTGGTGGTATACCCATGAATGGTAAATTGCAAGAAATACCCGGGGGTGCGGGGGGAGGGGGGGGGAGGTTATTTAGCTAATTAGCTAAACTTTTGGTGGGTATGTGCCGCTGGCCTCTCAGAGCCCCTACCTCCATTCTGTGCCCAATTCAGGGTTTTCATTAAGAATTTTAGTGGCAGGACAAAGGTGTAACATTACAGGAGAATATTTTGAAAGAGGCTCCACCTCTGAATAAAAACTTGTCATAGGCTACTGAACGTTAGTTGGAGAATTCTGCATAGTAAACAGAGTATTCTCCGATTTCTGATGCCTAATGAACACCCTGCAAATTATGAACCCCATCTTAGTTACTTTTGGAAAAATGTAATTTTCGCGATCCCACCTTAGTCACACTTCTGATTATGCATCTAACTTATAAAGTCTTTTAACTAGGTCATCCTGATATGAACTGACACATTTGTTAAACTTAACATAGTAAATATCTTTCCATTTATAAATCCCTACCTGCCTGAATTTTCTGACCTCCAAAGTCCCGAAAATGTGCGACCCCATTCTAGTAACTCTATTGGAAATACAACCCCATTATAGTCAATCCATGTCATGAAAATGCAACCCCCATCCAGCAGCACATCCCTAGTACCCTATTTATAGGAAGTAGCCCCCCCCCCCTCCGACCTCCTTCTGGAAGAACTGATATCTTATTCTGAGAAGAATAATGAACAAAAAAACTTGGTAGATAATGAAAACAATATGGTGACATCTACGTTATGTAATCCTTTCTACACCTGAAAGACCTCAAATGGTTTTCCTGAAAAAATGACATGCCCATATTATTTTGATGCCCAACAAAAAGAATTATAGGCAAAATAAAACAGAAATGGATGTCACTTCAAGGTTGTATACAAATGTCGGTTGATCACTAAAATTTGAAAGCACTGGAAAATTTACTGCAGTGCTTATGCAGTCACTGAGATACATGTACAATGGTCTACTTTTGGTCTACTTTTTCTTCTGGAGACATCTGAACATATACTAGACATAAGAAACTTTTATGACCACTGTTTGCATTAAACATTTATTATTACACGATACACACTCAGGAAAGTGGTCCACAAAAATAATTATTTCAATGTGCTATGCATGCACTTTACAGCTTGCAAATATATATAGCACCTTACAGTATGTTTGCACAGTAAACATGACCAAACTAAAAAAAACTATTGTGCGTATGCTGAAAAGATTCCCTCTGAATGATCAAACTTTATGGATAGAACCTCAAACTTCAAAAGTTAAAATACCTCTATTGCATGACTTGAGGTTTGACACTAGGCGTGGAGGGCTTAATAAAACTAAAACAACACCTTTGTCGTCGTTAAAGTGGACATATGAAGGCTTTTATCACTTTTGATTAAAAAACAAATTCGAGTGTAAACTTCTGGTTCATGCACTTCACATGACTTCACCAGCAAATATATATTTTTTCATTCTCTCCCATTTTGGGTCCACATCGGTGATGATTATCTTAAGCTTTAGAAACAAAGAGAGTCTATTAAAAAGACATAGGAAAAGCTAAGACCAAGAGGCGAGATAAAAAAATTAAATATTCAAATTTCATTAATTGCTTTTGTTTGCCGAGCGCATCATGGAAGTCACGATATAACAATCATTAGTCACGCATAATCGCTATTTCCTAATTTTATTTTAATAGAATTAATCCTCCGAAAAACGAGAAACAGAAAAAAAGAAAAAAAAAAAACAAAAGGCTGTCTCTTTTCGTCCCCGACACACTACAAAAACGATTACATAACCGAACAAAGCACTGATATTAATCTAAACTTTATAAGCTGCTTTTGTCAGACATTCGTTGCTGTGCCTTCATCTATCACAACTGGTTCACCAAAGTGCAACCTTGATAAAGGAAACATTACGCTCTGTCTTGTTTTGACAGGCCAGAAAATGCTAATTTTAGAATCAAGCTTATAGAAGCGACCGCGTACACCTTCGTGATATTTTTCGAGCATACATTGTATCGTATCATTTCACAAGATTAATATAGACCGGTCAAAAATACAAGGCAAATGACACGAAACTGCACGTTCAGCTTAGAAGCTTTCTTATCATTTTAGATCTGATATTGACAAGCGACATCTTTGAATTTCAATACCAAAGTGAAATATTGCTAAAAGCTTTACGGAATTGAGACATTGAGATAAATTCGGACTTTGCAAGTTTTCAAAATTCTGTGATCTGAACGCCGTGATGCGAGTATTCTTGTTTAAAAGCAAAATAAAACCCTTCAGATTCACCCGATTTAGAATAACAAGGCCATCAACGTATGGTCATGACTTGAATGAGGACGCCAAAATAAACAATGTAGAAGATACATCGCAGGTACATACAGTGGACTGAGCTGCAATGCCTTCGACTATGTTATGCAGGCCTGCTTTTGGAATGTTAGGCGTATTTTCAGCAGCCTCGTCATTTTCCAGCCTGCCAAACTATAAAAACACATAAATGCTTACCTTTTCCAAACGAAGCCACGGACAGAAAGTAGTTTCTTCAATAAACTCAGAGAAAAACACAAGTGAACATGAGAACACCGTTCCGCTCTTGTCGCGTCGACATCGAATAAAAAAACTACGATTGAGAGAGACTGAGAATAGATCACGTGTTGCGCGAGAGAATGTGAAGCCCTCTAGGCATCAGGGACGACCCCCCAGAGACTTTCTTCAGTGTTTTTTTCTTTCCTCGTTTTACACGTTTTATTGTACTTTCACAATTTTAATGTGCGTCTGAATTTTTTCTTTCCTTTCCAGAGTAATTATATTCAGATGGTCAAGCTCAAAATCGAAGCTTCCGTTCAAAACCATTACAAAAACAAAATTGGTCGAGAAGATTGAATATTGTTTCAGCGGTGGCGTCTGGGAATTTTAAAAATTACTTTTTGTCCCTCAATGTTTACGTATTTTTCCTCTGTAAAAAGTCGCTTGACTCTCAACTATTTGATGCATGCATGACTCGAAATCGAAAATGCGTATCGCGAGGCACGTGGGTTATATGGCACGCTAAGATTTTTGAGAATGATTATGATCAATGATGCCATTATGTTGATATCATCACGCACGTTACTACGAAGCACGAGTGCACAGCTCGTGTCCCTCGTCCTTGAGGATTTTTTTTTTGTCGACAAAGAAAGCTTCGTCGTGTAAAAGGGAAAACTTTCTTTGTCGCGGAAACACAGTGTCAAGTTATCATATACGGAAATGGTGGCCAGTCATTTCCTTGACAAGAACAAACTTTTAATTCTCATGGACGAGCGAGAAGCACGAGGAGGACACCACGCTGTGTAACTACCCCATAGCTTGCGCTTGCGAGCAAGCTCTCCATTTAGTGGGATATCGTGAAAAGTAGACGCGCGAGAGGCACGCGAGAGAAGACGCGAAAGCGGCTCGGCCCCACGCGGCTTCGCCGCTCGCTCGCGCGTATTCGCCCGGCTCGCTTTGCTCGCCAAAATAGGAGAGCTTGCTAGGGCAACAAAGGAAATAGGAGACGTCTGCACGCAGACAAGCAGGCTACCTATCCCATGAAATTGTGTTGTGATGTGGGTATTGTTCAGTGTCTTTTCAATCGTTTGTATTACGTCATTTGAGACTTCAACCTCGTTCCCAGGGTTCTCTCCTACCCGCCCTACGGAGCGGGTAGGAAGGAACCCTGGGAACTAGGTTGTTGAGACTTCTCCAATTTGTAACATAAAAAAGTACCCATATAAAAGAGATGCCGGGATTTAGGGATACTCGTCTCGTCGCGCAGGGGTATCAGTTGCAGATTTTGGTCTCTCTACTGAGGTGTTCAGGATGGAAAGCCAATATTTTTGCCCTTAATGATTTCACTTAGGCAATAAGTATCCATTAAAAAATAAATGAAATCAATGTGTCGTATAAACAGCGGGGACACCCGGGGGGTTACTTGAGTAAGTTTTTGCTGGGCATTAGAGCGGTTTTCATTTGAGTGTCGAAAAGTAATTGGTTTTGCACTTTCTACACGATGCGATTGGCTTAAAAGATTCGCGCCACCTTTTCATCCAATCAGAAGTAAAACCAAAGCCAATTGTGACGCGCTCGCATGCATTTTCCCGCGCTTTGCGTCAGCCGCATGTAATTACTTCGAGTTTTGATTGGTTCAATGTATTGTCTGTGTCCTATGTGATTGGCCAGAGTAATTACTTTGGTTTTGGTTTTACGACACTCAAACGAAAACCACTCTATATGCCGCTAGCTAGTCTCTCAAAACCTCTACCTCATTATCGTCAATTTTGCGGCCAATTATAGACCCCGTATTAGTCACTTTTGGTTAAGTGTAATTTTCGCGATCCCAACTTAGCCACTTTCTGTTTATGCATCTACCTTTTAAAGTCTTTTATCAAGGTTATCCTAAAATGAATTGGCATATTTGTTACACTTAATGTAGTAAAAATCCTCACGGTTTGAAATGCCTAATTACAGGAACCCCATTCTAGTAACTCCATTAAAAAATGCAACCCCTTTACAGTCAATCCTGTCGTAAAAATGCGACCCCATCCAGCGGCACGTCCCCATTAGCCTATTACTAGGAAGAGCCCCCCGCCCCGCACCCCCGCCCGCTTCGCCCCTTGAGGGGACAGCGCTCTTAAATAAACCCCTCAGACTGTCAATTCTGTGCTTAAGCAACCTAGCTTAAGTCATTCTTTAGTGCCTCTACCAATGCACAAATTCTCCTTTAGAGTAATAATGTAATATATCAAGCATGAGACGCAGTGTTTCATCACCAAATGAAACACCGAGAAGAGAGTTGAAAATACGACGCGCAGCGGAGTGTTTTAGACGAACTTCGAGCTGTTTCATTTGGTGATGAAACACTGTGTCGAATCCTTGATAATACTTCTCAAACAAAATGAGTTTTGAAGGAGAAATTAAGGATGCAAAAATGAACACTCGTCAAGGTGGCTGAACACAGTTTTGGCAGTTTGTGCGTATATGTCATTTGCCAAATCAGGGCAAGAGAAAGGTTGCAGCTCACAAGCTGAAGCTTGGCAAGTGAAAAAGATACTGATGAAAGATTTTGATTGACAGGTAAAATGTGACGTTTTCGTAGTTTCGATGGCAAAGTGAACGATTGAACACAACCTACGCACAACGTAAAATTTCACTTTTGCTCAGTTTGTACAAAATTCGATCATTAGATTTTCCTGTAAACTTGCACACAGCTTACTACAATTAATCATTACGGTTTGAAACTTATTTGACCAAATTTTAACAGACGGCTTTTTAGATAATCAATAATATAATTGTACTGTAATTATTAAATGTGTCACAAAATTCGTCTGTTCCACTTCCATTTTTAAGTTCTCATCATTTAAAAATACGGTAAAAGTAAAAATTCTGCCAATTATCACGAAATTTTAAAGAGTAGATTTTGAGAAATCGTCTTCTTTGTACCATTGCTTTTTTCGCCGCCATGTTTGTTTGTCTAATTTAAAACACGCGCTACCGTTGACCGCCCCCAAAACTTTGTTCGCCACTTTGAAAAGAATATATCAAACAAAAAGTGAGCACTAACCATGAACAATTTATTGATGATCGATCTTTGCAGGCGTTGCATTGAAACTTGAAAGAATTGGCCCCACTTTTAAGTTTCAATCCATTTCAATGCCTAAATATAATAATCTTAAATGGCAAAACTGGACCATTATTTTTGGGATTCAGTTGATTCATAGACACGTTTTGGAATAGCGTGGAAAGCCTCTTAAAGAAATTATCGAGTGAGACAATCTATTTTTAACGCAATCAGCTCGTTTCAATTTAAAAGCAATCAACTTTTTAGCAAACAAAAAGCGACAATTAGTCAACTTTTTTCTTTTTTCTTGTCAGTCATTACTGGTACTTCCTATAGTAACATTGAGACCCACGTTTTCCACTGTTGGCGAATTCACAAAGCTACAATTGTAGTTGTCAACTTGGCGTGTCAGGCGCAAAAACGGAGTAGAGGGGAGAAAAACGGCGCGAAATGGAAAATCCCCAGGGGTACTCGACAAAGCTTTATACGGGGAGGCTCCACCCCTAGGTCCACCCCCTCACCCTTTTTGCCATAAAAGGTACCCCTTTCGCAGCCTCGTCCCCAGGGCGCTTTTCCCTGGCTTTGGGGGTGGGGCCCCACCTCCAAAGCCAGGGAAAAGCACCCTGGGGACGAGGTTGCCCCTTTCGTATACCTTCTATTGACAAATGGTAACCCTTTTCACATACCTAGTTTAAAACGTTGCATCCCTTTTAACTGCTACACGCTAGGCTTAGGCACAAGTTGCTCGGCAACTTTTCAGCAACTTTTCATTTTTTTAAAGCCTTTTAAATTATTTGTTACTTTTTTCGCGACATTTATTAGCTTTTGTAAGAAAAGTCAGCTAAATTCAACTGGTTTATACTACTGTGTGAGTGTGTGAAAGGGAAGGCGAAGGGAATTCGAGCGCGAGACCGCGCGCGACCAATGCCAGCTTGGTGTTGCACGCCTGTCCATGAGGTCAGTGGTATCATATAACACGGTTTCAAGATAGCGGACAACACTGTCAGTGATTTAGATTCCAGCTGGGGAGAACGTGCAGATGAAGGCCCGATTAATCCTATTGAGGAAGCTAAAAGGCTGGGGGCAAATCTCCCTACCCCCGAAAAAGCTAAAATAGCTAGAGAAAGCAAAAAAAGCAACTATTCGGCACCTTTTTACGAATTTATCCGCAACTTGTGGCTAAGCCTAAATGCATGCTGTAGACGAACTGTCTTTAAAATATATGAAAAAAAAACATAAAACAAGGAAATTTCCTCGACTCATGAAATATTTCCTTAAGCATTACAGGGCTCAAATTTCTTTTTAATTCACAACAGGCAATTTGAGCTCTTAAATGCGTAAAGGAAAGATATAACGACAGTTTAAAAATTTCAGAATTTACAAGGATTTGTATGGAAAACCATGCAAGCGTGACTGGATGGCAAAAGTTGTTTTTCTCATACAAATACTTCTAACTTTCGACGGCCGTTGCAATCGCTACTTTTGAGATATACGGCTTAAAATTCTCTGGTTACCTAATTTTAATACGCTCTTTCAGCTTGTGCTAACAAAATTTTTCAAAAGTGAACTGTTTTCGTGTTTACCGAAAGTTGATCACGTGATCAAGTCATGCAATTCCGCGCAAAGAGCCTATTTGCACTTTTGACTAGTTTTGTTAATCTCGTACCCAGATCTCACTCTGTCTTACGGTGAAAAGTGACATCTGGGTACGAGATTATAGTTTTGTCGCACAAAATTGTCAGTTATTGATGATGGCCCGAGATCAGTGTTACAGGCAAATTTAAGCAACAAATCAATTTTTTGCCTGCTTATTGTCACATTCATGGGACCTTGGTCCCAAAGGAAGTGACCCAAGACTCTTTCCACAGGGTCGACACCCTGGAGCACTGTACACTTCAAATTCGAACCACAACTGTCCAAAATCGTGCGTGTGTAATGCAAGGAATATAAGCTATTGGTAGGCTAATTAGTTATCGCCAGGCAAGTCAAACAAATAGACTTCAAAGCTTACGTTGAACAGTAGACTAGACTAAACTTCATTCCACACGTTTGGGCTGCCGGTGGTTCGCGATGTAATCCTAGAAGTTCCTTGAACGTTTTCTGTACCATCCTTTTGGTTGTTTCAATATCACCAAGATCTTGATCTGAGATTAACAGCAGTTTGATCCTTGCGGTTATTCTCATCATCAAAAAGGTTAAAGAAAAGGCCACGTGTAAGGTCCGGTCGTTTTACACGCTGTCTAGTCAATGAATCCAGCATCGTAAAACCCATTTCGTACGAAGTAATCGAATGCCAAAAAGCGGTATACATGGACTGGTTGTTTAAATAAAGAAACTCCGCATTCTATCATCAGTTATTCTATTCCGGTCAAAACTCGGTTTACCGACACCTGCTTAATACGGACTTCTTATTACTATAGACAGTTTGCTTTGTCCCTGGGGAAAGAAAGCCCCTACATTTTCTCCCTATTCAATCCACTTAATACGGACACCTGACTTAATACAGACACCTTATTACTACGGACAGTTTGCTTTGTCCCTGGGGAAAGAAAGCCCCTACATTTTCTCTAAATACGGACACGCAGTTAAAACGGTCACTTTCTACTCATGGCCCCCTCAGTGTCCGTGTTAACGGGGCTTGACTTAGACTACGAGCAGTCTCTCTTTTTTCTTGGCCCGTCGAGCAAAACGCCCGAGACACGCAAAGGACCCCGCGCGTGACTGACGGCGCGAGACGGGGGAAGCATGGCTGCCGCCCTCGTTTCTCGCGTCTCGCGGCCTCGTTACTTAACGCTCGCGCGCGCGTGCACTTACTAAAACTGAAGAAAAAGAGAGGCTGTTCGCAGTCTAGGCTTGACTGTAATATTCATTCCTTCTATTGTACATTTTTAAAATTTGTTTCCACGCACTCCACGTTTTCTACACTCCGTGCTCCATATTCTTCACCTAACATGTCACTATTTATAAGGGTCGGAACGACAATAATTTTTGGAGGAATCGGCGGAAGGGGGTGCGTTGTGGAAATGTCCCAGTTAAAAAAATGCCAATCATTTCTTGTTTCAAAAGGCTAAACGTGCCTATTTTTGCTCACTGGTAGAACTTACTATACAGCCCCGACTAACACGTACGCCGGCGGACCAATGGACCCCATTTTGGGGAACTGTCTTTTCTACACTTATCCAATTCATCCATGAGCTGGCTAACAGGAGCTTTCGGTTCTAACAAGACCTCCATTTAGTTTGGGTTCATTGGGCAGTCGACTGCAATGGACTGCGTGATGCAGTGATTTAGTATTTTGGAAAGTATACATAAGCCAGACGACCTGGAGTGACCCGTTCCCTCCCCGCAAAAATCGGCCCCATTGAACGGTGGAATGGGACGCGCAAAGCCTTCTGGAAGTTTCGTCCGCCATTTTGTCTTTTTTGACAAGGAAAGAATTTGCCAACCTCGTTCCCAGGGTTCTCTCCTACCCGCCCTCTCTCGCTCCGTAAGTCGGCCCAATGATAATGCGTGACAGTGGCTACGTAAATAAATATTTGTCCAATAAACACCCACGTCTAATTTTTTCACCTTCTTCCGGTTTCGACCTGCTCATTCCGTTAATGTTGCATTGGAAGGTTTCTTCGTTTTTTTGGAAGCTACGAAAGCACTTTTAACTGACGTTCCCTGTACTCGGGAGTAAAGTTATACTACATTTCCCTACAAACTCAGGAAAGATTGCCGAGATTTTCCACGATCGTTTTTCGCCATGAAGTGTTGCTGCTTGGGACAAAAAGCTAGCGAAGAACCAAACTCACCAGCAAGTAAGTCCAGAAGTTGCCGTATTCATTCCAATTATTTTTCAAATAAAGTTAATTTGAAAAATAATTAAACTTATTAATGTGTGTTTTCGGGATTACCCTTTAACAATAACAAAGAACTACGTGTTAGAACTTGCACACAACATGTTAAATAACTAATGCAATTGAATGCGTTGCCAGCGATGACAGCTAAAATATCGCAATTGTTAACTGCATCAAATCAACAGAGAGCTTTTACTTAATAGCCTCGTTTTTCATAGAATTTTTTGTCCTTAAGTCACTTCAAATTCTACCTAAAGCGAATTCAAGATTTAAATATATTTTTTCTTGTTTGTTCTTGCGCCTTCGGCAAACGACCCTTCAAGGACCTCTTCACTGTCTTCAAGCTTTTTAGCGGTGCACGCCGACCACCTCATATTGCCGATGTCTGCATCAGGCACTGTTCAGTCAGTCACTCCCGTTTTTAAGAAAAGCCTCAATAAAGACTCCGACTGTGATCCGAAGTTTAAATGGACAAAACGGTTTGAATATATCGATCGGAAATGATTATGTACGGAAATAAATCCGAAAATATAATGAGACAAGACCCCCCATAGTGGGGGTACATTGGTCTGCCTGCGTGCGCAACAATTTATTAGTCTCAGTCGGGCCTGTATAGTAACTTCTACTAGTGAACAAAAAAACAAACAAACAAACAAAAAGAAAAGTAAGCCTTTGGAAACAAGAAACGATCGGCATTATTTTTAACTGTTATATTTCCACAACTCCCCCCTTCCTTTCAAAATTTTATTTGCTGTGTCACGAAATTTATCAAAATTCTAACAGTAGGAACTGCCACCAAACTGAGTGAAACATAAAAATAACCGCTCAAAACGTTAAAAGAAGGTATAAATGACCCTGGGGCCCCTGGATAGGGTCGCATTTTCATGACTGGATTGACTATTATGGGTTGCATTTTTATAAGGGTTACTCAATGGGGTCGCACATTTTCAGGATTTTGGGTGTCAGAAAATTCGGGTATGTAGGGCTTTAAAAATAGAACCACGACGGTGGCATCATAGAACAGCGGATTTCACCATTTAACATTGTGCATCACGTGCTAGCTTTTCATTTGTGGCGGCCACTGTTTTACGCTTTAAAAGCAGCCAAAACCGACCATTTCTTAAATTTAATTTTCTGTAGCCCAATTTTTAGCCAATTTTATTGACCATCCTACAGTACAAAAGAATATCTTGAGGATCATGGTCGGTGTTTGACCTGTTGTTACTTACAGGTACTTTACCTAGGAGCTAAGCCAAGTAAATGTAAAAAATACAGGACGCTCTTGCATTTTTGAGGAAAAATGAAATAGTAACGAATTGTAAAGTGGAAGGATAAGCAATAACACTAATAAAGACAGCTGCTGATATTCATATTGATAACAGTGTTTGATTTTGATTTTTAACTACAAGCTCAACACGTTTTGCATCCCATTATGACTACCACTACCCCCTCTCCCCTCCTTACAAGGACAAATTATTTTTTCGAAATCTCGCAGCCAGCACAAATTTGAGGAACAGATCCATTGGTTGCTCCTGTTTGAAGATCTTACAATAACACTGACAGTTTTTACCTTCCTTTTCTGGTTAAATTGCGCCATCATCACATCAATTCCTCGGTCTATACTCCGCCTAAAGATCACATAACAGTTTTCGACCAATCAGCATGCGAGAAATCGCTCAGTTATTGCGAAATAATCGCTGTAATAAGAGTGGTAGTACTTGCTTTCTATTTACATCTTTACAGGCACTGACGATTTAGCCAGCGGTACGATGAAGTCTGTTCAGGAGCAGCACAGTGTCTCAGCAGAGAAAGACTTGCAGTTCGAGTTTACTCCTAACACTGAAGATGCTGTCGGAACATGTAAGTCAAGGATAAACTGAAACCAATTCTTCCACACAGCTTTTGATCGGGTGCCACAGGTAGCCCAATAATGACATCACAGTGATGAAAAATACTGCTAATGCCGAATTTTACAAAAACCGACTGACATAGTAGTTTAAGGATTTCATTCTTAACTCAAAAAGGGGACAACCGTATTTGCCTGAAAACTGTAGCATGCCTCGAGTTAATCAAGACGGGTTAAATTAGCCACCAAAGGTTACAATAGAAAGTAGCTTAACGAAAAAGTTAAGTAGGAAAGTTCTGAAGTCTTTACTCAAACCAGGAGCCGGTTTTTTTTGTTAATTTAACAAAATTGTAGGAAAAAAGAGAGAAAATAATCTCACATAATTTTTACAATATATTAAACGACAATAGTCAGTTAAACTGACAGTAATTACATTACATAGTGTGATAAAAATAAACCAAAAAAAAAACAACAACAACAACCAAAACAAAAAAAGAACGAGTACATATTGTGCGCACAGAAAAAGATATTACTTTAGAAGAAAGTTTCACTGAATAGAGAAGATTTCAGATATTGTTGAACCGTCTACTGAAGCATTTTCATTTGGAATGAGGGGAACGCGGTCACATCAAGCCAAGAGTCTATTTTAAGCGGCGCTCTCCGCTTGACGTTATCACGTAACCCCCTTACATTCAACGATAAGACTTTGAAGACTATCATGGTACTGTTCTAGAGCAACACCTATCCTAAATGCACAATAGATATGTAAATATTTGCAGCAGTATTGAGATTGACGCAAGAATGAAGAAATAGTGAAAGCAAACGTAAATAAAAATGTGCTGCAGAAAAAAAAAAAAATCTATATCTAGTCAAATTTATGAAAAACAGCACCAGCTGACAACTCTAGGCTACACAGCTTAACTTGACTTAAATAGAGAAACTCATCACCTTGCCGTTCCTGTCCTCAAAAAAACCTTAAAATTTGGTCATTTCACGTTGTAGTCGTGCAGGGACGGCAAAGAAATGTACAGAAAAGCGTGAAGCACGGGCAGAGTTGTTGTTTTGCTAACTAAAGCTATTGCTTTTTGACGTTGCCGCTGCCTTCGCCGTCCTAGCGTAAGGTCCTTAACTATCAGCGGCTGATGTGTGGGCTCATACACTTTTTCACTCGCTTGAGAAATATTGGCTGCTAAAGGGTAGAATTCTCATTTTATGCAAGCAATTCAGCTCTAAAGTACATTTTATAATTTTTAAGGCGATCTTCAAATAGTTTAAAGCTTTTCTTCCGTGTACCATTTAAAAAGTGTTGTGTGATGGGAAAAATAATTGTCACACTTGTTCTCACGCGACGGTGGCATCATAGAACAGCGGATTTCACCGATTGTGCATCACATGCTAGCTTTTCATTTATGGCGGCCACTGTTTTACGCTTTGAAAGCAGCCAAAACCGACTATTTCTTCGGCAAATTCAGGCGTCGTTTTGAAGATTATTCAGTAGCATTTGGGCTGTTTTTTATGGAAGCTTATAGATACGCGACACTCCGACACCTTAATCAATGAACTTTTCAGATTACTTTAATTTTTGTAGCCCAATTTTTAGCCAATTTTATTGACAATCCTAGGGTGTAAAACAATATTTTGAGGATCATTGTCAGTGTTTGACCTTCTGTTACTTACACGTACTTTCCTAGAGGCTAAGCCAAGTAAATGTAAAAAATACAGGACGCTCTTGCATTTTTGAGGAAAAATGAAATAGTAACGAATTGTAAAGTGGGAGGATAAGCAATAACACTAATAAGGACGGTTCTTGATATTCATATTTTGATAAAAGTGTTTGATTTTGATTTTGCCACAAGCTCAACACGTTTTGCATCCCATTATGACTACCACTACCCCCCTCCCCTCCCCAGTCGAACGCACTGCCCTAATTATTACTAGTTTACACATTTTGATATATTTAAAAATGGACAACAATTTTTCATGGTTTATACTCTAACAGAACATAGAAATGGTGACAAAATGTTTATATCTCAAGTGTGGCTCGTGGTTCCATGGCAAAGCTTTGAACAGGGGAACCCAACGGAAATTTTTGAGAAAAACACCTAAAAACAACAACAAGGCATGAAGACAGTTTCTGAAGCCATTTTAAGCAGTTTGGGAGATTGCTGGGAACAATTTATCTGTTCCTCACTCCCAGCAAGACCGACTGAAGAGTCAGTTCCAGCCAGCAAGGTACACCTACAATCTGGCTGCAACCTGACTTACTGGAAAGTTTCCCAGCAAACGTACGTCCAGACATTACTGGCCAGTTTGGGTGTCGTCATAGGGCAAAATTCAGCCCTTCAGTGGAGGAGGGAGGGAAACAGGGTTGTGACAAATAGCACATAGCAACTATTCAAGACGTCAAATCCCCTCAGACACCCTGCATTGTCTATTTTCAAGCACCACTTTCCTTACAAGGACAAATTATTTTTCGAAATCTCCCAGCCAGCACAAATTTGAGGAACAGATCCATTGGTTGCTCCTGTTTGAAGATCTTACAATAACACTGACAGTTTTTACCTTCCTTTTCTGGTTAAATTGCGCCATCATCACATCAATTCCTCAGTCTATACTCCGCTCAAAGATCACATAACAGTTTTCGACCAATCAGCATGCGAGAAATCGCTCAGTTATTGCGAAATAATCGCTGTAATAAGAGTGTTAGTACTTGCTTTCTATTTACATCTTTACAGGCACTTACAATTTAGCCAGTGGTACGATGAAGTCTGTTCAGGAGCAGCACATTGTCTCAGCAGAGAAAGACTTGCAGTTCGAGTTTACTCCTAACACTAAAGATGCTGTCGGAACATGTAAGTCAAGGATAAACTGAAACCAATTCTTCCACACAGCTTTTGATCGGGTGCCACAGGTAGCCCAATAATGACATCACAGTGATGAAAAATACTGCTAATGCCGAATTTTACAAAAACCGACTGACATAGTAGTTTAAGGATTTCATTCTTAACTCAAAAAGTGGACAACCGTATTTGCCTGAAAACTGTAGCATGCCTTGAGTTAATCAAGTCGGGTTAAATTAGCCACCAAAGGTTAAAATAGAAAGTAGCTTAACGAAAAAGTTAAGTAGGAAAGTTACGCAGTTTTTACTCAAACCAGGAGCCGATGTTTTTCGTTAATTTATTAAAACTGTTGGAAAAAAGAGAGAAAATAATCTTACATAATTTGTACAATACATGTGAACAACAATAGTCAGTTAAATACAGTAATTACAGTACATAGTGAAATAAAAATAAACCAAAACAACAACAACAACAACAACAACTAAAACAAAAAAAGAACGTTTTTATATTGTGCGCACAGAAGAAGGTATCACTACAGAAGAAAGTTTCATTGGATAGAGAAGATTTCAGATATTGTTGAACCGTCTACTGAAGCCGTTTTCATTTGGAATGAGGGGAACGCGGTCACATCAAGCCAAGAGTCTATTTTAAGCGGTGCTCTCCGCTTGACGTTATCACGTAACCCCCTTACATTCAACGATAAGACTTTAAAGACTGTAATGGTTTCATTCTCACCGCCGTCACCAGAAACCTGGCGATCTCTGTGCAATATTCTGCAGTTGGGCCTTTTTGACGCACGTTTTCAAAAATTCGGCTGGATATATATATATATATATATATATATATATATATATTTATATAATAGACACAGACACTAAATAAAGCGTAGAAAATTAAAATGAGCTACGCTTAACAGACTAACCTTCCTTAAGATCTTTTAAAAGCTATATCTGTTGAAATATCCCTTGAAGTTTTGGGATTAAACCAGGAGCGGATGCCCAACCTTTGTTTTTCTTATTTACGCCTTTAAATTGACATGTCGGTTCTAATTATTTGTTCGATTTCTGTAATGGAATAAATGAATAAATAATTGGATGTTTATAAAATAGTTAGTCGAAATTTATTAGATGGGATAATAAATTCCTCTCAGGAAAACAGAACTATGCTTCAAGAATTAAAGAGTTCCTGGTTTGTGATTTGTGATTGGCGGATTTCGATCCATTTTCTGTGTTTCTGTTTTTCAGGTTCCAAAGCTGGTGATCGTAATTATGATGGCAGCGAAAAACGCAATTGTAAGCTGGTTATTAATTTTTAGAGTTCGCTTCTGAACACTGGTTTCGGGTAGCTACGGAGTCGAAATCAGAGTCGTAATCAGAAGCGTAGAACTTTACGATCTAGTGAATACACCATTCTGATTCCGCTTACGACTCCGTCGTTTACGATCAGGTGAATTGACCTAGGTTATCGAAGTTGTAAGCAGAAGCAGAAAAACTAAACCAGTCACAAAGCGTGGGAACGTGCTTTGTGATTGACATTCTGGTTTTCACTCTATCGTAAGCGACAGAGTCATAAGCGGAGGCGGAAGAAAATGGAAACGTTGATTCCTCTGAATCCGATTCCGTCGCGCTTATGACTCTGCTCACGACTCCAATTTTTGATTTTCTCAGATATTCCTCTGTTCCTCTGTCCTTACTGTTACTCAATTTAACCTGTCCCACTTCTTCTGGCCAATTTAAAACCTGAAAAGAAAAATAAAAGTAGTGGTCGCTCGAGATCTGGGTGCGATCATTCCCGCTGGTCATTTATTCAGCAGGCCTGGTGGTACAGGGATGATAACTGTTTAGCCAGAAATTTCGAAAATTCCGGACGAAAGATTAATGTAAGGTGATATGCATTTTTCGGGAATTCCAGCCTAAATTAAAATTGAGGGAACCCCTTCCTTCCTAGTGAATACGAACTTAACGGTATTACAATTTTGCCTATTTAGCGGTTCCAGACTCACGAAATTCACGCCTTTTTATGGATTCAAACCGTAGCGGAAGGGGCAAAGTATATAAAATTTCAGCAAGTCAAGGAAGGGGCAAAACTGCGGTAAAAAGGTAAATCGCTTGCCATTATGCCTGCCGTTATGCTTTGAAAACCCCACCTGGGTTTTTGCACCCTTAACCTGTGCACAGACGCCCCCTCCCCCCAAAAAAATCTGGGAGAGAGAGAGAGCGCTATTTGCACCCGTAACTAGCTGCCTCTTCAGCCCCTCCCTACTCTCCCATTCCCGTTTTACAGCGCGACAAAAGAGGGAACTGGGGCAGAGCCTGTCACGAATTTTCATATTGAAAGCGAACAGCAGAGGCGGCGGATTCTGATAGTCAGATTTACGAAAACAATCTTCATTCATCGCGCTCATAGTTTCAAGTTTAGATACAGTGCATACTCAAAACTATAAAACAGATATTTTTCTCTATTGAGAGCCGTTTTTCTCTCCAAATAGCGACGTGAGAAAACGAACATCTCGACCTGTCGTCTCGTCAGCAATGGCAGCAACGAAAACGGAAGCAGTCCCATCCGCTTTGCGAAATGCGGGCAAGTAAGTGCTTGAAATTGCAAATCACTTGTTGCAACGTAGTGCCATAAACCTCTTCAATACATTAGTTAACAAGTTTTCTTTTTAACTGTCTTGTCAGGGAAGGACGCGATTCATGGAAAGCAAATTTGAAAGCTCCCGCGAAGGATACACGCATTCAAACGACTGTACGTATTCAAGCTTCTAACAACCCCCTCAGTTGTCGTTTGTTTTTTGTTATTCCCAGATTAGGGTGTTTTGTTGAACATGCGTTGATATAAATGAGAAAGGATATTGTTCAATGTTATGTTCGTTGGTTTTGTCGTAAGCTAAGTAAAATATTAGTACATGTACACAGCCACTAGTCGACGAGTTCATGATCCAAGCCACCAACAGAAATTTGATTAAGAATTGGTTCTGTGAACCTGGTAAGGTGCCTCTGTAGTCGATAGCGTGGTCATTGTACTTTCCGTCTCTATTTTTTTCTCTTTTTCATTTTAATTTAGGTTGCTAATGTTTCAATTTTATTTTTCAACCTGAAAATTTGACATGTCACGAAATACCCGGATGTCTTCGCCCCCTTCGTGGCCTCCTTTTACCCATGACGTTCATGGAATAATTCGTGGGAGTAATTCCCATTTATGAGAGAACCTGTACAGAGCAAAAGGAAAACATTGCAAATGTGTGTCTTGCCCTTTGAATTGACTGCATCACAGATTTACTTTAACCTTGGTTTGTAACATGTGCAAAGCAGTACCAAGATCCTTGGTCTGGGCCCCTTATGGACTCAGCAAATTACCAGAAGTGTGTTTCAAATATTTCTCTTCAACATGATTGGCAAATCCACTATGGCTTTTTTTAACAGGCCAATCATGGCGCGAACTCAAATCCTGGTTCACAGGTGGGGACCCAGAACACGATTTTGGCACTGTTTCACAGACGGACTTAACCCGAGTTTAGTTTCGTTTTTGGTGCAGGCTACCCCTTGAATTATTGCAAACGGAATAGTGTAATAATTACACTAGCAAACAAAAATCTTGGATTATATAGTACTTACATTAAGGAACCTACTGGAAACCCTTCTGTTAGGCTGATGTCATAAAGACAATGTGACAACATTGAAGGAGCTACATACCTACAAACGTAGAAGATGATTTGGCCAATGGTGGAATGACAAATTGAGCTGTTGCATTCATTCCTTTCCTTGCATGTTTGTGTTCTCATAAGGTTGCATTGTCTTTGCCAAATCTGCCTAGTGATAACAATGTACCCAAATGTTTGCTTCCTCCGATAAAATTTCCTCTATAACAGGATGTTACAGCAACCAAAGGAAATGAATTTGAAGACTACCTTCTTAAAAGGGAGCTGCTCATGGGGATATTTGAAAAAGGTTTTGAAAAGCCGTCACCCATACAAGAAGAAAGCATTCCCATGGCTTTAGCTGGAAAGCATATTTTAGCCAGAGCTAAAAATGGAACTGGCAAAACAGCTGCTTATCTGATACCACTTCTGGAAAAGTGTGATCCTGATAAGTCGGAAATTCAAGGTAGGTCACAGATAGTTTATGGGCTTGTGTTTATGTTTTAGTCTGCAAAGAAAGTTGTGTCTGATAGCCTGGAGCTTGTGGATTTCGCTATTGCACTAGTGAATTCTGTACTTTTGCTGGCAAATGTAAATGATTCTTGGGCCAGTAAATGCTAGCTGCAGCTTGCCCGAATAGCAAACTGTAAAACTGACTTCCTTTGCACTCTGCATGTTTATTTTTCAATTGGTTTGGGTGCTACCATCACTGAGGGTTTCACAGCTTCTTCTGAGCTCTATAAGCGGTTCAGTTCTCCAACCTTATCACATATTAAAGAGCAAAGCTACAATGCAAAGCGACACTAGCAAAAGAGTACATAAGGAGCCCTGCAATTTCCCGCGGGCCGCCCCGTAGGTCACATACTGAAGTGGGAGAAGACCGCTAGCCAGGTCGCTCGAGTTTAACTTTGCCTAAATGATATTTAGCCACATATAAATTTGTCTGAAGCAGCCCATATCATTCATCTATAAAAAAGACTCAGAATTTCGTTAATTTGGCTGCAAGAAAATCCACATTATTTTAATGGTTTGTAAGAGTTTGAAAAGTGCTTACTCATTTCCCCATGGAAGACACTTCCTTATTATTACTTGAGATAAAAAGTTAACTACAACATATACATTTATTAATGTCATCAGTCTGCTGAGGCGCAGACCCCTCTCTTTGCAAAAGATCCCAAGTGGCGGGCTATTATCCCCTCAGTCTTTTTTTTGACACCTTGGAAAATTCATAAATATTTATCTTTATCAGCTCTTGTCCTGGTTCCCACACGTGAGCTTGCTCTTCAGACGTCACAGATATGCAAAGAACTTGGCAAACACCTTGGTGTTCAAGTCATGGTTACCACAGGAGGGACAAGTCTCAAAGATGACATTATGAGACTCTACAATCCAGGTACCTAAAGTAGTCTGCTTTTAGATCCGAATATACCCTTTGACAGTTTTTTCAATTTTTGATTGGATCCGGTGAGTGGCAAGTTTGTGCCCCCACCATACAAACCTCTGTAAAATTTTTGTAACTCTGTGGAGCAATATCCTTGCTCGCTTTAGACGTATCACCTTTGAACTTGGTAAGTTTATTGTAAGGCGCTCTTTCCAGTCATGTTGATGGACTTTCACCTGTTGGCCCCGGTTGTTCAAAAGTTAGATAGCGCTATCCAGCGGATAAATTGCTACCCAATGGATAAGCATTTCGAAAACTGGATAGTGATTTATCCAGTGGATAGCGCTATCCATGTTTTGCACAACTAGAGCCAGGTCTTCATCAAAACTTTAAAAAAAACACTGTGGCTTCTACTCTTTTAACATGCTTTGACAGTACTGACTTTGTATTGCTAAGTGTGTATACTTTTGAAGATACGATTTTAACTTGCTGTTTGAAGACATGTCATTAGTAAATTCATTGTGCAAGTTTGACATTAACGCTGTTCCTAAATGTATGGCCTTCTTTGCAGTTCACATTATTATTGCTACTCCTGGTCGCATACTTGACTTAATGAGAAAGGGAGTTGCTAAAATGGACTGTTGTCAAATGCTTGTTATGGATGAGGTAAGATGTTCTTTGAGAGAACTGTTACCAACTTTTGGGAGGTCTAAATGGCTGTATATTGGGCAAATTCTTTTTTGCCATTCAGGGCTGTTATTAAGAGGCAGGAGCTGGGGATTTCCCCTGGCTACTATGAATGTGGTTCCTTGGTACTTTCGTAGGAAAAATAGAAGAAAACAGAACCAAAAGAAATCCCTAGCTTTTGATTCCCTGCCTACTAGCTGTATTTACCTGGTAACTTGAAATCTTAGTGACATCGCTGGCATTTTTTGTAGACAAAGACAATGTCAAGGTCATTTAAAAAGCAAAAAAATGAAAAAGGCCAATATCCAGTCATCTTGACCAAACAAGCTTGGCCAGTAAAGGATTTATTGGAGAGCTTAAGGAACAACAATAAAAACGGTGGAAAAGGTATGGCAAGAAAATAATCTGGAAGAAGCAAGGGGCTTGTAAAATTGAGATTTCTCCCCCAGCATTTTATAGGCTGTATCTTAAGTACATAGCACTACAGTTGAACGTCTCCACCAGGGCCACCTTGGGGACAGAAAAAAGTGGCTGTTGTAATGATGTGGCTTTTGTAGAGAGGTTTAAACAAGAGTCAATCTAAGGACTGTCCATCAAAAAAGTGGCCATTGTGGAGAGGTGGTTGTTAGTGGAGGTACGACTGTACATAATTTCTTTTTATTTTTAAGGCCGACAAACTGTTGTCCATGGACTTTAAAGGAATGTTAGAGGATATAATTGGTTTCCTTCCTGGCAGCCGACAGATTCTCTTGTACTCTGCTACATTTCCACTCTCCGTCAAGGAATTCAAGGTGAGCTGCAACATTACAGTCAAGCCAGATCAAGCTCACAGATTCTATTAATGAATTTATTATTTGAAAGTTGAATGGTTGGTAGTTTGAGATTTCAGATTCATCTTTTCATTCATGCATTCGTAATGAGCAGTGAATTCAAATGTGAAGAAGGTGTGAAGTTCTACCATCTAAGTGTTCTTGAATCCTGATGGAAATGTCTTCAAAGCTATTTTGTCCATTCAAAGATTTTTTCATTCTGATGGAATACAGGGAAGTTATCATAAAAGAATACTGCTCATTACGAATGCAGGAATGTAGATTAGAATTTGATACGAGTTGCCGCAACGACTAACGTTTCATTTTTCAAATAATGAAGTCTATGGGGAGAGCTTGACCTGGCATCACGGTAATATGGACAAATCCTTATTTTATTCAAGTCAATACATTATATAAACCTGTATTGCTTCAATTCTGCAGGACGAGCACTTACCAAAAGCCTATGAAATAAACCTTATGGAGGAGTTAACTTTAAAAGGAATAACCCAGGTAACTAATAATATTATTTCTTTACTATTAATATAATTTCTTTATTAATTATTAATAAAGAAATTACATTAATAAAAGTCACTG
Source organism: Porites lutea (assembly GCF_958299795.1). Classification (NCBI taxonomy): domain Eukaryota; kingdom Metazoa; phylum Cnidaria; class Anthozoa; order Scleractinia; family Poritidae; genus Porites; species Porites lutea. The sequence goes on along the minus strand of NC_133210.1, from coordinate 26,512,394 downwards.
AATTGACCTTATTCACGATACATGCCATCTTTGCATGTGCCAGTGATTTTTTTTACCTCTACGTGTTGCGTCCCTGACTCATAAAAAATCCTCCAAAACGCAAAATTATTCATGGCATGTATCCCATAGGCGAAAAAATCGATTGATCAATCTGAAGATGTTTTTTAGAACATCCTGAGGCTGTTGTTTAGCTATGCATATGTATTTTTGGTGATTTGAATGGAAGGACTATAAAATATTTCAGTAAAGTGTAATAAAGAGTTTTGAAGTCTGTTTGCAGATTAATGTCTGGTTACAAGCATTTTTTTCAATTTGAGACTCACTGTTAATTGAACCAGGACTCAAGGCCAGTTATGATGATGTCATTTTACCACTACAACCAGAATCCTTCAGCTTTTTGCTTTCTTGTGCAGGTTTAGGATTCTGTTATTTAAACCTCACTGGCCATGTGATTACCAAATTTAAATATGAAAGAACAAACAAAATGAATTCTGGTCTTGGTAGTTAAAAGACACCATTGTGCAAATGGCCTATTAAAATTGTGATGCTGGTTTTTCAAGTGTACACGTTCAGAAGCTGTGCACATTCTTCTTTACTGCTCTTGTTATTTTCCCCTTCTAGTATTATGTATTCCTTGAAGAGAGACAGAAAGTGCACTGCCTAAACACGTTGTTTTCCAAGGTAATGCGTTTTGGTGCATCCTTAGTGACCATTTTTACAAGCTCCTGTGCATTTATTTCTTCATTTTATGGTTCAGATATATGAAATTCATATTATTCATTATTATTTTCATCTTCAACTTTCCCAGGCATATTATGAATGAATTTAATTTATAGCGCTGTAGCGGCGTTGCAGAGGTCAGGGATTGAATCCTGGCAAGACTGAATTGTTTCAGGCTTTTTTTCACAACTGCACAAGTTTTGAGGATCTTCTTTACATGTTTTTCTTGTTATTCCATTAACTAACAGTTCTAATAAAATATTTTGGTTTCAGCTGCAAGTGAATCAGGCAATAATTTTTTGCAACTCAGTTCAACGTGTGGAGTTGCTGGCCAAGAAGATCACTGACCTCGATTACTCCTGCTTTTTCATTCATGCACGGATGGACCAGAGTCATCGAAATAGGGTGTTCCATGACTTCAGACGTGGGGCAACAAGAACCCTTGTATCCTCAGGTTGGTTCACGTCATTATTAATTTATACAATTGCAATAGACCTTATTCACGATACCAGCCATCTTTGCACGCTCTTAAGGACTGCAATAGCAAGTTGTTTCTCAGGTCGCAAACTATTAATGGTAAATCGTTGTTTAATGCATGCGTTGCAAGTAGAGGTTGGGTGGCCATGGGCCACTAGGCTGCAACTGCAATCACACCCCAAGGCAGAAGAACGCCCACAGGCCTACCAACCTGCAACCCGCAACCCAGCCATGACCCAAGCCAATGGGACGTCTAGGTAAGAAACCCAAAGCAACCAAGGGGGCTCGGGGCTACAGAGCCCCAGGCCCCTAGGGCCCAAGCCTGAGGCAACCCCATGGCAGCCCCAAAGGCAGTGGAGGTACCTGCTATGTAACCAGCCATCTGGACACGTGGACCCTGGAGCTAAATGGAGTGCGAATATATACATTGTAGGCATCACTAGACCACCGGCCTGGGGTCTTGTTCAGATGGTCCGGAACCCCCAGGGCAGTGGCCGTAGTCGCTGCCCCAATACGGAAGCTATGGCCTGAATAGGAGCCGATATAACCAGCTGAGTGCAAGGTAGACTGAACTGTGGATGACAACTGTTGCCGAGTAAGAGGGCGACCATCACTAACTGTAAAGAGGGGTCCCTCAGAAGAGTCTCTTCTGGCCACACTTCAGACACCTTGACCCTGAGGTGTCAGTTTCTGCTCACCCACGGACTGGAACGCCCGGAACTGAAGAAGAAACGTGTGAGGAGGCTTTGCTCTGGATTCATGAGATGATGGCAGGAATGGAGTTTTCCAATTGCTCGAACCACAGCCTTGGGGAGGGAGTCAGCCAACTGAGGCGACCAAGAACTGGAAACTGTACTCGTCACAGGACTTTCAGACGTTGCTGTAGACAGAAGGGAGTCTTTGGTAGGAAAGCCCGCCAGTAAGCTGTTGTTGGTCGAGCACGATGGATGCGGCATTACAATGGGAAAACAAAAACTCTCCAGCAGAGGACAAACGCAACAGGAACTACAGGGAACAATGGTAATGAAAACCACTTCGACTGGAAAAAACTTTTGCACAGAACTTTGTGTACAACACAAACACAATGTAGGCACATGGTGTGCGCATGCGCAAAGTTGGTGGTTATCATGATTCATGAATAAGGATTAAAAATTGGTTCAGTGAAAATATTGTTTGTTATTGCATTTTCATGTTGCTTGCTTCCAAAGCTTGGATTACTATAAATGGAAAAGATATGATCATAGCTCACTTTGTTTATGCTTTTCATTTCTTCAGATTTATTCACCCGTGGAATTGATGTCCAGTCTGTCAATGTTGTGATCAACTTTGACTTTCCCAAAAATTCTGAGACCTATCTGCATCGTATTGGTCGCTCAGGCCGATTTGGACATCTTGGTCTTGCTATAAATCTTATCACTAACGATGACAAATATGACTTATACAAAATCGAGACAGAACTGAAAACAGAGATAAAGCCATTCCCTCAAGTTGTGGACAAAAAACTCTATGTGGCAGAGTTTCAGCAACAACCGGAGGATGAAGACTAAGTGCAGATGAATTCTGGTAGGAAAACTTATAACAGGCGTGCAAGATCATGGTCTTTTGAAGTATTAATTTTGTAACGAATGGAGTCAAGATGTTATAGTGTTATTGAAGAGTTAGAGTAAGATGAAAAGTTTGGAACAAAGTTGACAAACGTCAGGTGAGAGAGTCATTATACTTTTGAATACACCTGGGCTGTAATAGCTATGAATAAGAATATTCCTTACTTAACATAGAAGTTGTAAAGCAAATTCATGGTATTCTCTTTTGTTAGTGATAGTGCTAAAAGCACTTTGTTTCTTTTTGTTCATCTATTCTTGTTCTATTTAATGAGTAGAAGTACTAGTATGGGTTGTTCAAAAACAGCCTGAGTGCAATTGAAAATTGCATAAATTAATAATCATTGTGTTGTGGTTTGTTGTTTGTTTGGTTTGTTTTATTTGTTTGAGTTTCTGTCATAATCTGAAACAAAGCATAATGAAAATAAAGCACTTTTGAATTATAAACCCTTCAAAAAATCAAACCACAACACATACCTTAGTGAAAAGAATTTGCTTTACCAATAATGATATTGGCTGTCCCTACTTGCTTCATATTATATTCTTCTTGCCTGTACTTTACTTATGTTCTCCTACCAGAGTTGCAGAGGCACACAAGGAAGCTTCATAGAAGCAAATTGACCTTGACACAAATATTTAGTATTTAAACCTTTCTGATATTCAGGAAGACAATCGTGTAGCTTGTGTTTGTGATGTATGTGTAAGAGGAAGCTTGTCACTGTCACCTTCTCAAAACATTGTTCAGAATAATCACCAGTTTTGTATTATCTGTTCTGCTCTGCCAAATTTTTATAGTTATTTTTGCTGTAATTGTTAGTGACCGAGAGCTCTCTGAATTGATTGTTGATGTTTTTCAGATTGTTTTCAAAGCAAAGTGAGACCACAGTGTAACATGACTTTAGTGAAATTTAGCCCTTTCATTCCTTGAGTGAAAAAAATGGACTCTTGAAAGGTGGTTATAACTTTTGAGTCTGTGGACAAAATCCTATGGTATGATCTTTGGGAGCACCTAAACATTTTTGTTTTTCTGTTACCCTTGGTTCCAGAGGTTTTTTTCTTTTGTATGTGTTGGGGTGCTTTAGTGCTGGCCAACAGATCTTTGGCCAAAGTTACAAGTGGCCAAATGGTCATTAAAAAGACCTAACCAAACACTCTGGCACTCTGGGTATTTTTCATTGTGTTACAAAGTGAAATTTAAATTTTTTTGGAATTGTGGCTTTGTCGACTTTAGGGTTAGAAGCCCTCCATGAGTTACAAAATAATGTTTCACTTCCATCACTATTGTTTTCATCATTTTGGATTGCATGTTCTTCACCTATGAATAGTATTACATTCCATTACAAAATTAATGAGTGAATCATAGTTGTGAGGGAAGATTGGGTTTAATCTGTTCCGCTTAAGTGAGGGTGACAGTGAAAAGCCAGTAGGATTAACATTTGATTGTAGCCTGTAACTAAGAACTGTCGTGAGTAACAGATAAGCTCCAAGCTTGTAGGAAAGGTTGTAGAGTGGTAAATTTAACTTGTGCTTTGGAAACTACTCTCTTATTTTAGCAGCTGAGAAAAGGCTAGATGGACAGTTTTTGATATTTGCAGTAGTAAAAAAGGTCCAACGTTGGTGAATTTAGGGCCGATAGCAAGCATGCTTTAGGGTTTAGAAAAAAAAAAGAGTTACTGAGCTGTGAATGTGGCACATTTTATGTTGAGCAGAGTGCTGACGTTTTATGACAGATGTTTTACTGTTTCTCGTATTTTGCTAGTAAAGTATGTGAGGAACGGAAGGTACTCGATATGAGAAATAACTTTTAGCAGAGCAAATGAACATGCCCATGAGAAAAAGATGCTCACAGTTTTAAATGAAGACTAGTTTAAAGCAGTCGTCATGAATTATTGTAAGGTTGTTAGAGAAACAGAGTAAACTCCAATCTATGGTAAATCCCTGACATTCTCTGTTTTAAGTTAAGATGGTTAGGATTGATCCTAAGACTTGCTTTAGTGGTATGAATTCATCTAAGGACCTTATTTCAAAGCTCAGTGTTTTTTCGAAGGGATTCAAAGAAAGCAGTGCGTGTTGAAGTTTGGAGCTTTTCATTGTTACATGTATGTTCATGTGTATTGTGTGTGATTATTTATTTGTTATAAACTTGTACATATGTATATAATACAAATTATAACTGAGTTCCGGATTTATTTTCTGAGGGACTTTATCTTTGCCTTGGAAGGATTGTCAAGCATTTTGCTTGAGATGAAAAGTTAAGAATGCTTTTTTTTTTTTTGCAAAGATAGATCAACAACACCACAAAAAAGAAATTGTTACATGGTTTTGCTCTCTCCAAGCATTCAGTAACTTTTTGCCTTTTTGTGGGTAAGAACAATTATTTTGAATTTGTATTTCTCTACTAAACACTTGGTAGTTGAATTTCCATTCTTTCATCTTCAGTAATACAAGATTTAATCTTAAAAATTATTGTTAGTGCTAAATCAAAGTCTATAGTTCACTATTACTGGTAGTACTTAAAAGAGTGTCCAGAAACCAATCTTGTTGGCTGGTATGCTGTTGTAGCACTAATGACTAAGATTCAAAATAACAACTAGGCTTGATTACTGCCCTTCATTTAAGGTGTGGCACTGGGTGGGACCTGGGAGAACATGGGTACATTCCCCCAGAGCCAACGAGTAATCAAGCCTAGATAATGCTGATGGAAGGCTGAAAATATCTTCCTTGGTGTTCTCAGCTTGAAGGTGAAGTTAGTAACATGCCGCTTTCTGTTGTTACTTGCCTACAATATTTCAGACAGACTTGTTCTCAAGTTGAAATAATAATTATTTACTTACAAATTCAAGTGATTGTAGGATATAGCATAAACTTTATTTTTATATCAACAACTTGGCTAGACCGTGTAAAATGAGATTTTACACAATTTATTTAGATCCTAAGTCTGGCAAATTTAATGGAACAAGCTATTGTACTGCTTTTGTGTTTTATCTCACAGAATGACCCAACATTTTTGTCCCCAGAGTCCAATAGGGAGTCTAACCAACCACCATAGTGATGACAGCAAAAACGTCTCTCTCTCTCTCTTTTTTAAAATTTTAATGTTCTCTGACACTGCAGCTTGGTTATTCTCAGGTTGTTAAATATCGGTCAGTTTTCCTTGAATTGAATTGCTAGGGACCACTAAAGGAAAAATTCATGTTGTCATTGCAAGGGAATAGCAAAGAAATGGCCCAAAAAGTGTGTTGCACTTGGAGAATTGCTTTTTTTTTTAGAGTTAGGCTAATTAAATCCATTTGTTTTCTAACATTTCGTTGTTGTCATCACTGTAGTGTCCCTAGGCTCCCTTCTGCTCCAAGTAGTGGGCAAAAAGAAAAGTTAAAAGCTTATTGGCTTTGGGGGCCAGTTCCATGACAAAATTAGTTAATTTTTTTGGAGAAACTTCTGTAATATCTAAACAAAACAGAAGATAGTAATTTAACTGCTCTGAATTAGTCTTGTTCCTTCCAAATGGGAAGTTTTCCCACGGGCCATTTAAAAAGCTTACGGCTATCAACAAGTACAGGAGTAAAAAACCAAGGGAGATCAATCTGTCCATAAACATTTCTGAAGAATATCTTTAAGGTACCTTAGTCAAGTACACTTTAGGAGTCAAATAACTTTTCTTGTAATCCAAAGCTCTGATTTACCATTATCTTTGAAATTAATGTTTCACGAAACGTCCCTGTCTTTATCAGTTTTTTGGGTGAGACAGTTTGAAATCATTTCATGTATTTTGTAAGTGTTCATAATGCTGCAGACAGATTTCTTTTGTAGGATAATTATTTATTTTATTCTCTTTTTGATCCTCAATGCTTCCGTAAAGAGAATTGTTCAGACCATACGATCCCCTTGATGACTGAACTTGTATGTTCTGGAAAGATTTCTAGAACCTTATCAGCTCAGAGATATCCAAGGTGCAGGCAGAGAAAAGCTCTGAGCATTCCATCGTCAATGTCTCTGCCTCAATTTTAGTTTTGTGAAAGATCTCTTAAAAAAAAAAACAGTAGAGATCTGCAGTCACTCTAGTGATAAATTAAGATCTGCATGGCAACTTATTCTATACGCCAAGTCTGCTTCACAGATATGGCTCTTAGAAGTCTGGGTAATGTTGATTGTCCATTCCTATTACTCATTACTCCTCTGCCATTAGCGTACTTTCAAGGTACAGTCAATTCTTCATAAGAAACATCTTTTAGTTTATAACTTATGAAGAGACATAACACAGTAAAATTAATGTGTTCGCCAAATCTTTTTGTTTGTTTAGCTTCTCGCAAATGTATTAACACAGTTGCCAGCATTTTAAACTGACTTAGTTTTATGTTAGTTTCTGTTGTGTAAACTTAACCAATTTCTTTGTTTGTTCTTTTGTATTTGTTTTTCGCTAGTTAGGCTTTCTGCAAATAACAATGTTGGTAATTTTTCAGGTGGCAACTATCAAATCTTGTAGACCCACTCTAAATAAGGTTTGATCACTAAGTTTTTTTTATATTACCATGATCTGTGCAGGGTTTCAAGATTGATAAAGTTATTGATCTCTCACTCTACAATCATATCATGTGCGTAGTTTGTTCATATAACTTTTCTTTACATGTTTTGTTAAAAAAATTAATTGTATGTTCAATTTTCTGTTGTAATGATTATCATTATTGCTGTTGTTATTAGTTATTTCTTGGTGTAGCTGTAACTTCTTCTGAGTGGGGATTTCACTTCTCTGCTCAGTTGCTCACAAGGCAATGTGGCTACCCCATCTTCTAACCAGGAAAATACAGAACTTTAGATTCAAAGTTCTAAGAGGACGAGATTTTCTTAATACTAAGTAGTACACAAACCTGAGCCACTGTCATTTTGGTGGGAAAACGCAATAGCCATTATCATTATAGTACAGGTTTTGCGAAAGTTACAGAGTGACAGAAACAATCAAATGTTAGAAGTAAACATTTTTTTTATGGGGTGAGCCAATTTTTCTAGTGAAAAAAAAAGTAAAAGAAAGCTTTTCAAGGTGTCTTGTCAAATCTCTTAGTCGTCCTTGTCCTTGAATCTAAAGGTCTCTGATGAATTCTTGGAGGGTTGACTATAAAGCAGAATGATATGTTATAGAAAAGTGATATTGCCTCTATTAATAGTAAGAATTTGTTGTATTGTTCAGTGAGCGGTAGCTTGAAAGACATTAAAAGTAATCTTTCACCCAGATTTGCTTTTGCCATACAAAGAACACTCTCTTTGACTTGAACTTGGCCTTTTTGACAATTTATTATTCAACACACTTATGATTCCCAGGTCTTCAGATTTGGTGGAAAGATTACTTAAAAGTTTGGTAAAAAATACAAAAAAATAGAAAATGAAATTTTACACTTTGCAGTTGCAGTTTGTTTTCTAGAGAAATCAAACTGTCAACACAATTTAGCCCCATTATTAACTCTAGAAGATAGACTGATATATAACTAGGGAGAAGAAGTAATTCTAACTTGGTAACCTCCATCTGAACTCTTTTCCCTTGAAAACAATGAAAGCACACAAGGGTTAGTACATCTTAAGGGTAAAATTGGGACTTGATGTCATTTCGATATGAGTATGGGGCTAAACGATATGATGACTTTATTCAAAGGGCATGCAAAGAGACCGTTATAAGAGTAGTCAATTGAGTAAAAGATTTATTATGATATCTAATAATGACTTTTTTTCAGTGATTTTGCTTTCTTAACTTCTTAATTAACAAAAGCTGAAATTTGATGATTGATGTGTTTTATTAGTACTTTTACAGGGGTATAGTTTTAAGCCCAGCCTGACAATGACCAGAATCAAATTTCTCCTATTGTCAATTCCAAGAAGTCTGATAGATCATAGAAAATTGAGGCTAAGTTATCCCTTCAAGTCCAAGAGTAACCAACATCAATTTTCTCCTAACGATATCAATACATAATCAAAAGAAAAGGTTGTGAAAAATCGTAAAATGATCAGGAAAGGAAACTCCTGTGATCTTTTTTCAAATTCTCTGAACTAATTTTTTAAGGAAATGTATGAAAATCGTTCCGGAGAATTTGTATGTTGATATTGGGGCTTAAAGGGGTTAAATTACATGGAAGCACTGGGGTGCAAATTTTATCTTTGAGTGTTAAAAATTATAGGGTTTTGAGCCTCAGATCTGTATGAGTAGTTACATAGGGGAGCTGTAAATCCCATACAGCTCCAATACACATTTTCTATCAAGTTTCTGAAATGAAAAAAAACTTAACATTCATGAAAAATATGAGCTGGATTACCAGCCACTACTTGCGATGCCTGTTTGGCAGGCATTTGAAAGGGAAGAGGGAGGGTATTTGGGCGTGAGAATGCACATGATGAATAAGGGAGGCCATTCATGCTTCTCGTGCGCCTGGATTTTCTGTCCCTTTCAAATGCCTGGACAAAGGAGATGGCTGAGATTGAACCTAAGAGAAATACTACCAGAATAAAAGATAAAATTTGTTATCCAAGTCGGCCAAATACCAGTAATGTTATAGATCTTGATGAAAAAACTCTACCAGACAACTCTCATACCATGAAAAGAGCCGATCTAAGCCAGCTTATTGTTATGGCTTGTTAAAACTCTAGACAATTTGATTTTAAGTTCAATTTCAGTGATGTTTATATACCTTAAGTAGAGAGATTTTTGTAACAGCACAAGTTTCATGCTCATATGCCACTGACAGTGACATATACTATGGTCCATTTTCACTTGTGAAAAACATTTCACTTCAACCATCGCAGTATTATTTTTTTAAGAGCAGGAGAAATACTGTTTTTTCATCAATTTCTATATCTATAATTTTAATTATTACAGTTATGAACACCAAAGGTGTAGAATTCTCTTAAAATTTGAACAGCTTTGAAATGTTACTTGTAGAGGGACAAGAAAGGATAATTTGTATTTCCACATTAGGCTTAAAGGTTAAAGAAGTAACTGTAATGCTTTAAATTGGTAAAAAGTAGTTAAAAAGAAAGAATTGTGAAGTAACTGGAAACATGCTGTCAATAAAGTCTGAGAAAGTGTAAACAGTTCTTGTTTTGCTGGTTGTAAAATAATAATGTGTTGTTCACCTCCTCCCACCCTGTTTTCATTTTTTTTTAGAGTGTATTTTGATCCATCTGCCAATTGCCCATTGTAGATCACCTCTTTTGTGTGGTCCAATAATACTAAATATTAAGGTGTCAAGGAGAATACTGACTGTTTTTTGTAGACTTTTTTTGCTTGTAGGTTTTATTTTACCAATTCAGACCATGTGATGTTCTCCAGGGAAGTTGCCTCTTGGCTTTTTGTTAGTTATGCATACGAATAGTTGACATTTGAAGGAAACAGTGCCCTGGGGTAACATAACATTGGCAATGTGAAAACAAAACATACAAGCTAAACAAGCCTATCGTCACAGGAACCAAATAAAGGTTAAAAAGAAAAGAAAGGAAACATCTTAAGATAAGATCATATTCTGCCTCCTGATCATATATTGGCTATATCATAAGCAGTTGCTATTTATCTGTCCCTGTTTCTTAATGACTTGTGTCGGAAGGGATTTAAATTAGATTGAAGACAGTCAACCTTGCTGGTTTCAAATCTTCAATCTTGTCTGGTATGCAACAGTTGCATCTCAGTTTTCTATTATCATTGACTATTAACACTCCTTGGGAAGTAATCTTGGTTTTCCATTTAACAATCTCTCTTCTCTAATTTTCCAAGGTAGTTAATATTAAGTAATAATTGGAAACTTGAGATGTAATTGTTGCATCCCTTGCATGATGCGCCAGACAAGACGACACCCATGATGATTCCCACTCTGTCCTCTAACCCTATTCCCTATGGTATCTTATTGCATTGCATCAGCTGAGAGATGGCAAGTTGGAAATTGTGTGGCACCCCATGTTTTAAGACATGAACAGAACACCAAGAAATATCACAGCTGTACTCCAGCCTATGGAAATTTACTTTGAATTTGTTTTCATAGAATTCTTAGTTTTTTTACAAAATGTAAACCCTTGGCACCCCAGCCTGCTTGGCAGGTGTTAAAAGGGGGGAAGGGTAAGGGAGAATTTGGGTGCACAAGGGAAACGTGACCCCATTTTTCCCCCTCCTCATGTGCCCCTGGCGCTCTTGCACGCCCACATTCCCCCTTCCTCTTCCCCTTTTAAAACCAGCCACACAGGCTATTGACACCCTGGTTTAAATAACACAATAAAATAGAAAATGGATGTGGAAAAGTGAAGAGTACAACAGACAGTTTTCAAAAAATTCCAAATCCAATTTGCAATTGGATATTTTTGAAAACTGTCCAGCCTAACTGTTTTCGAAGTTAATCTCTGTTGTTTGTTCAACATTTATCACGAAGGTGTGATCTTGTCACTTACAAGTGAGAAAAAATATTTTCTTTGTTAACATTAATTAAAGTTCAGTCTATAGTGAGAGAGGGCAAGAAATAAAATTAGTTACTACACAAAAATAATAGACCAGACCGCACATAACAGAGCCTCTTTAAGTACAAAGTTTAAGTATTTATTTATTTTGGTGCTACAAAATACTTACATTTCAATGTGTGAATTAGAGATGTTACAACCGTTTTCAGAGTAACATTCATAGCCACTATCTGTTGGCATCCACCTTTCAGCTAGACTGCGAGCAGTCTCTCTTTTTCTTCACATTTAGTGAGAGGAGAAACGTGCCCCTCCCGTCTCGCCCCTTCAGTCATGCACGTGGTCATTTGCGTGTCTCGCGTTTTGCTTGACGGACTAAGAAAATAGAGACTGCTTGTAGTCTACCTTTCAGCATGCTTTAAATAAGACAGATCAAAATCCCCCAATCACAGTCTAAAGCATGATCTTCTAAACTTGTTGCTCATTTCCATCAAGGTGACATGAGCTTGTGATTGGCTCATTTCAAATGTACATCAAAACATAGATATGTCAAAAGATGACCGTGGGATAGCCTCTATGCATGCAAAATTGAAAGTGGTTGAAAACTAATAACATTAAAATACTGCATTGCAAAAGTTACAATGATAAAATGTACATCACATAGTAAAGTTCCCTTTTTAATGAAAACAAAAGAAAAACTACAAATATTCAGTAACAACTGTATACACACATGAAATTAACCTGAATAGCAATCAACTTATTAATTTTTATAAAATGACTAAGATAGTACACGTGTTTTATTATTATTTTGCCACGCAGAATAAATTACAGCAAGTAATCACACATAATAAAGAGGTTAATGACATTAAATTGACATTAAATTAAAATCAGTATACAACTGGGATATTCATGGCAAATAACTATATACATTTTATACAATGAGAATGCTGTCGAACAATTAGTATAAGTAATAGCATGATTAGTGGTGATATTTGGCATAAATACCACGACTGATATTTTAAAATTGTTATACGTTATTTCATGAGCCGTTAGGTGAGTGAAATTTGAGACAATTTTGAAATATCACGAGTGGTATTTATGTCAAATATCACGTACAAATCATGCTATTATTTGTTTATACTACTACCTGCAAAGGTTTTGTAATTTTCACATGTAGGTATTTCAAATTTAGCTGTAATACCACTGCTCTAAGCCAATCAAATTGCAGAAATTTCTCATGTAGTGGTATAAGCAATATATTACTGGATGAGGCCAAGTTTGATGCTAAGAATTATGCAGATCGAGAAGGATGTTATCCACCAAGGATAAAATTCTCCTTGATCTGCACAATTGTTCATATCATACGGAAGCCAAATGCAATAATAATTATTATTGTTTTATTATTCATTAAAATATTTCCAAGTTTTTAACAAGCTTACCTCCACATAAACTTTCTTCAAAACTTTGGCCTATTTCTCTGCACAGTTTCAGGATTTAAACAGAGGTTTGGTCAACACCGGTTGGTTATGAAGAATAAGCCGGAGAGTTTGAGCCAATCAGAAATGGCAAAATATTTTAAAGGAATAATAAATAATAATAAATAATAAATTATTATAACATCAAATGTCCACTTCCATAGGGACATAAATTTATGCTCTTTTAGTCATCCGAGCCTGAACTGGTGCTGTTTCCTTCACATCTACTCTCAGACAAGTTTGAAATCCTCTTCTCTTCAACTACAAAAGGAAGGCTCTTGAAATTCAAAGGTGGAATCTTGACATTAAATGTGCCCTTTTTATTCAAATATTTAAACACATAATGCCCCTCCATGAGCCCTGTTGGGGTAGAAAATGTGGTACAACTTATGTACTCATGTAGGGCCCCAGGGTACATTACAGGAAATTCACCAACAACTCCATCACCATGGACCTCTTCTTTGACGCCATTAGCATCAGTAATGTACCAGTGTCGAGTTGTCAGTTGACATTTGTCCATCTGAAAGGTAGAGAAACCAAAGTAGCATATGGTCAATACTACACTCTAATCTTTTTTAAAAAATACTTAAGGGGCAAACCACTCCAGATGACTGTTTGCAGTTGACAGGCTACTTTGACCAGCTAAAAATGTTATGCAGGCAAAAATCAAGAATAATATAGACCATTGTCTCTGTTGTACTAATTTCCGCTATTGTTCACACCATGTTATAACCATTCAATACTACACATTTTCCATTGCTTTATAACCAAGCACATGTTCTTTTTCACATTTTATTACCAAAATCTTGTGGTGATAAATATCCACAAATGTTTAGCCTTTCCTGGGCTTTAGAAATTTCTAGGCAATATTGTTAAATCTACTTAAATCTCATATGCAGTGACACCTCAATGCAACAAAGCGCAAATAACAAAACCCCAGCATAATGAATGGCATTCTGTTTTCTTCTAGAAAACAAGACCTCCATATGCATACTGTAAAGGTTCTTTGTAATATCATGTTTAAATGAAGATGTGATCATCGCAGTGGTAATTGCAATTTAAGCAATTGCAAATTAACTCCAAGAAAATTTCTGGAATTCAATGGGATTCGAACTCATGGTCTCTGCGTTACCCCGCAGTCCTCTACCAAATGAGCTATGAAGACCCATACATTGAGAGCAGGCCAATTTGTTGAGTTCATCTTAACCCGAGAAAGGAATATCATGTTTGCACTAATAATATTCATAAACTGCCAAAAAACCTTTACATGTAGTGGCGAATGTTCGCAGACTTAAATGTGCTGTATAAAGCATTCACATATGCACAGTAACAACAGATGCCACTGTCCTTGACACTCACCACTGAGCACTCAGTCCCCATTGATATTGAGATGCGATAGGTAAAGAAGAACAGTGGAGGTTTCACACTGCTTAGTTCTGGGAGAAATGCAGTGGTTGTGGTGACGGTGATTCCCTGTGTGGTAGTTGTGGCGGAAAACAGAAACTTAAAGATTTCATTTTTAATAATGGGGTAACAGTTCCTTAACAACTGGTCTGCATAGGTAACGAGCCATTCCGCAAAATTGCTCCCACCAAGAAAATGGTGCATCCGCATAGGAGCAATATCAAAATTGTCAACAGTGCGGTCAGGGCTTGGCCAAAAGATTTCTCCAGGGTTATGCCCTTCTTCATTTGTAAGAGCCATGAATTGTCCATTTCCAGTATTCACACAAAAAGAAACTGGAATACAGTTACGTAGGCCATCTCTTCGCTGAAGACCGCTTGATGCCACATTGAGCTCCAGAAGAGATTCACTTTGATAGTGGTTTGATATCGCCATGGAACCAATCAGACCTGGACTGACAAGGCGCTGTCCATTGTGGATACGAAGTGAGCATCTTAGGTCGGTTGGAAGCTTACAGCCTACAGAATAAAATAATTTGGGGTGGCTTGTTATGAGGTACTATTACCAAGGAGCGATTTCTTCAAACTTTTTTTTAAAGGAAAATCAACAGTGACAATTCGAGTTAATAGAAAAAATTATTCAACAATGGAAAAATTTCCCACCGTGAGTAGTTCTTTGATGAAAATTACCCTGACCTGGCTTGCTGATATTCACTCACACAATACCAGATATGCCTCAAATCTTAACTTTCATGTACCACGTGTAAGGTCAAATTACGGCAAACACACATTTAAGTTTGCCATAACCAAAACTTGGGAAGAGATTCCTACTAAGATAAAAACACTTAGCTACCATAAGTTCAAAATAGAATATAAGTGAACTCTAGTTAACTCTCAAAGGTAACAATAATATTGTAATATGACTGTCTCACATAACCTGACTGCTGGCATAATCATCCATAGTTGCCATCGCACCAAGCGCACATTTATTATGTATTTCCAATCATAATACAGCGGTGGTTAGCTCGAAAGCTAAGCTCCTCTGACCACCGTACACTTCTACCCAAGCCATTAATTTTCTTTTTTTCCCTTCTTCTTCTCCTTTATTAGTGTATTCCTACCTTACTTTATATAATGTGAATATTTTATAAAGTGTGAAAAATAAAATTGAATTGAATTGAATTAAGTTATGACAGGTACTACCAAGAAGTGATTTCTTTGACAAAAAAAAGTACATAAAAAAATTGGAAACTCAACAACGACAATTTCAGTTAATAGAAAATTCAACTAATACCATTAAGCCTTCCTAATTCTGTTGCATCAATTTCTTCCTCCGTGAGCCCATGATTCAATGAGGTAAAAATTTCCGGGCAGTGAAGCTTGGTAAACTCTTCAATAATGTTCCACGCCCGTTTAATGGAGGCGAAACACGACTCGTATCGACCCCAGTTCGTCTTCCATTCTGAGAACAACTGCTTCCAAGTTCTGCCTTGAGGGCATTCTTCAAGCAACCAAACTTCTTTACACCATCGTTTCCAAGCAGGGAGGCCAGATGCGACTTGATTGAACCGAGGGCAAACCTGACTGCACCGTGCCAAGTCTTTTTTGTCCAAAAAAGAGAAGATATTCGCCAAAGGAATGACAGGCAAAGAAGACAGGTCACATTTCGCCGCCATTTTGGAATGTTACGTTTTGGTCCCAGTCTCCAATCACACGAATTACGGTTTACCATCTAGGGGTGGCTTGGGAAGGAATATGGAAAAAGAACTACCCTGTATCCTGGCCTGGGTACCGTACACTTTTATTTGATGACCTAAATTTATACCAGGAACTATTTCAAATTGATCTATTGCTCCATTTCTTTGAAAAGTTTTCAAGGTAAATTTAGGTGAGTCGCGGTAAAAGCGGTAAAAGAACAGACATTCAAACAAGAGACGTTCGCCCGGCCTCGTCACCTCTAACCTACCCTACCCGAGTAAGTAAGCCTTGGACACAGCTGTGTAACCAAATACTCTCGTATGTATTTGCTTCCTTTTCATATATTAACACTCAGTGAATTTTCACCGTTGTATTTACCATAGGATGTATCGAACTACCGCCAAATAACTGCTGATCAAAGCTGACTAACGTGAAATCGCGTTTATAACAGGTATTTTCCGACGACTTTTTCGGCAGTTGTAGTCATTGTAGTAAATAATTAAGGAGGTATTACAGAATCAACAACTCACGTAGGGTCTCATTCAATTTTAAATTATTTCTATTTAAGGCTAAATTTATTATTACCGCAGCTCAATGTAACCTTTAATGATGAATATCTCAATGTCTAAAATTAAACTTTTAGGCCAACAGGAAGTAGTACATGACTTAATTAATCGACAGTGATTTGTGAAAAATTTTCAACTTAGGTTGATTTTTCTAATGTGACGTGTCAATTTCAGATAAAAAGAACGTCAAGGAATTATTTAAAAATTAAAACTTAGTACATAACTTCAAAACTATGATGAAATGATGCATAAGTTACTATACTCTTTTTATAATCTGAATATCTCAATGTCTAAAATTAAACTTTTAGGCCAACAGGAAGTAGTACATGACTTAATTAACCGACAGTGATTTGTGAAAAATTTTCAACTTAGGTTGATTTTTATAATGTGACGTGTCAATTTCAGATAAAAAGAACGTCAAGGAATTATTTAAAAATTAAAACCTAGTACATAACTTCAAAATTATGATGAAATGATGCATAAGTTACTATACTCTTTTCATAATCTTGTTAACATTATTTATCACTTTCTATGAACTAAACGACAAAATAGAAGTGTGTATAATTCTAAAAATTTGATTACCATTTTTATTATTGCTTGGTTGAATCAGGAAGAAGCTATCTACCTCCAGACGTGCAAATTTTCAGGTATGGAATGCAGGGCCCAATACGCTTGTGCACACTTTTTGAATTACTAAATTTATAATTTGGCTTGTTGTGAATGTAAGAGAACGAGTTGTTTAACTAGTTAATGAGACAATAGGTGAATGAACCAAACAATGTCCCTTGCCTTAAAAAATAATATTAGCCGGTACATTTTCAAAGGCCAATGAATGTTGAAGTTTTTGGGAGAGTCATGGCTCCAGAATAATTTCCACCCTCCCACACCATTGAACATTAGTTTTATCTTCTAAAACCCTTGCTGTCTTTGAAATATTTTGCTATTCATCATTTTTAACACATATCTTGATTGCATGGCATCAGGTAAGGCAAGGTTTATTTTGAAGCCTTTAGATTATAGTGGTATGTGACTCCTTGAATAGTGGTATAATATTATTGTTTCAAATCAGATTCTTTTTTCTACTGTGCGAAGTGATAAAAAAATTAATTATGTTTCTCGCATATTTAGGCAAAATCAATTTTTAAGCTTTGAGATTAAGTTGTATGTGACTCTTCAGTGGTATTTCATTTAAAAGCAGTTACTTAAAAATCCTTTGGGCCTGATTGGCTTGTTCTTAAATGCAGAATTGTGAGATTATTGATTTAGTATCTGTCTGTCTTGCTACCATTTACTTAGATTGACCTGTAGACCAGTATGGCCCTGAGCAACATATACAAGCCAGTAACAAACAAGTTCTCTCATCTTGCGAGTGATGAAGATGATGATTCAGATGATCTTGATGATGAAATTGATGATAGCTATGGGCTGCACAGTCCAACAAGAAATGTCCAGAAACCATTAATGGTGCCTAAGAGGACCACTAAAATAAGAAGAGCCCATTCAAAACCTTGGTGTACAGCTAGAGCTGGCTTAATCTGCTTCCTCTGGCTTGCGTTTTTTACAATATGTTCAGCAGGACTTGTTCTTCTTATACTACGTGCAATTGATTCACTGGGCTCCAAGAAAAATGCTTCACATTTACAGCCTCATTTTGACAAAAAACTCAGTTTAAATAAACAAAGTATTTTAGATGACGAGAACAACTTTGCTTCCTGTGACGAAGTTTCTGCTACAAAGGTGTGGCATTCCTCATTTCCAAAACTAATGACAGAAACAGCCGTGCGTCCTAATGACGTAAATCAAGATGGTATCGATGACCTTATGGTCGGTTTCTCAACTGGTGTAGATGGCTACAATGCACCCAAAATCTCTTGTGACTTATACTTCAATGGGACATACCCTTGCTATGGAGGGCTTCTGGCCCTTGATGGTAAAACTGGTCAAGAGATTTGGAGGCACTATACAATGCATGAAATATATGGCGTGAACTGCAATGGGGATTTAGACACTGATGGTATCCGAGATTGTTTGGTCTCTGGAAGAGGAGGAGTGTTTGAAGTTGTCAGTGGAAAGACTGGTAACATGATTTGGGGCTTTGGACCACAAGAATCTCGAGACACTAACATGAATTTGTATACGGGGCAGTTTATCAGAGACTTGAACAGCGATGGTGCAATGGAAGTTTTGGTTACACATGGTGGAGATCCTAAGGCGTGAGTATTTTACTTGTGTAGTAAAAAAATATTCTCTTTGGCTTTTGAACTGTGGGATAGTGTCCTACAAGATTTCATAATAATTAAAATGAAGGAATTGAAAGAACTGTCTTCCCAAAATAATGTTGTAGTACAATTCAAGCAAAATTGAGGCAGTCTGAGATTGTGTTTCTTTACTAAAATCAAGTATGCAGGAAATAAAACAGCTAGGGATTTCTTTTAGTGCTATGTTTCTTCTCTTTTCCTATGGATTGCAAAGTAGCCGGGGGCCACATTAATAGTAGCCAGGGGAAATCTCTGGCCCCCGCCTCTTAATGACAGCCCTGCCATCTAACAAGCTCCTAATAACAAGCTTCTAATGCCCTTGTCCTTTATCCAGTGATCCCGGCAGTCCTCAGCGCCTGGTAGGACGTATTTTGATTTTCTCTGGAAAGACTGGTGAAGTGCTGACATGGGCAAAGACCCCAGATGAAAGAGAGACCTACTTCTCACCAGTTATATACACCAAGAAAGACGGCATTGAACTTGTTCTGTTTGGGACTGGAGGAGAAACTCACCCAGGTGGATTATGGGTTGTTTCTCTTCTTGATCTGTTTAATGGCCTGATAGAGAGAGCTAAGCTTATTTACAAAGATGATTTTAAAGGTACAGTACCTTACGATTTATGTTATTGTCAGTAGTATTTATGCCTCTTATTATTCAAGGTTGCTTGCAGGTAATCAGTTGATAGTGGAGGGGAGGTTGGGGGGGGGGGGGGGAGGGGATGAGAAAGTGCCATGTTGACACTTTCTCTGTTATTCCAATGGACAGATTAAGTCTCACCTAAAAGCCTTCATGGCTTCTTGAGACTGCCTTCCCTATTATACTTATTAATTTTAGCTAGTAAATTTAAGTATGTAACAAAGGCAAGTCATAATCACAATAACATATAGTAAGTAAGCAACTTAATTATAATGATTTAGAGGTAGCACACCCACAAAGTGATTCTTCGTCTACCTGATTCCTGGTTGAATTGGAATTTGGAAATGTTGGAGAGGGGAAAACTGGAGTACCCAGAGAAAAACCTCTCGGAGCAAAGAAGAGAACCAACAACAAACTCAACTCACATATGGCTTGAAATGATAAATTAGGTCTCCATCTCAGCTTTTGCACAAGTCTTAAGTACTGGATTTCTTAGGTTCAGAGTTTGTGGCCCTCTAAATTTTTTAGAACACAGCCTTGGCTATATGAGTTTTGCAGTAATTTTTAATCGTTTTCTTTTCATTTTGTCATTGTAGGGGTGATGAATCCACCTGTTCTTGTGGATTTAAACAAAGATGGAACTGTTGACATTGTCATGGCAATGTATAACACAACTGTTGTTGCTTTTGATGGTGAAACCCATGAAAGACTATGGGATTTTGTTTTTCCATCAAGTGAAAGTTACTCGTAAGTTTATGCTTTTGGTCATTTTGACCAGATCTCTGTCATTTTTGTTCTGATGTAATTATTACATGGGTTCCTTCATATAACAAACACCTATATAACATGGTATATCTACGGGATATTCTTTGCCCTAGTTACAGTAAAGTATGCAGAAAAGGACTATGATATAACAAAGCCTTGTGATAGTTCACTTATTTTCCCTTCTCCTTGGTCCTTTGTTACATCAAGTTTCCACTGCTGTAGGCTTATTGTTCAAGTTCAAGAACAAGTTTTCTTCAAAGTTGAAACTTTGCTGCACATGATTTTGTTTCCGAAGTATCATACATTGTTAATCCTTTCTTACTTATTACTATCATCATCATCATTGTTGTCGTCATTGTTGTTGTCATCATCTTTTGACTGCTCAGTGGGCAACCACCCCTAGAATTGTTACATCTCATCAAATGAGGCTTCTTCAAAGAAAAGCACCTCTGCCATTTCCTCAAATAAGTATCTCCCCAATAAACGAGAAGTCCAATGGTA
Organism: Porites lutea; assembly: GCF_958299795.1. Lineage (NCBI taxonomy): Eukaryota > Metazoa > Cnidaria > Anthozoa > Scleractinia > Poritidae > Porites > Porites lutea. The sequence goes on along the minus strand of NC_133210.1, from coordinate 26,491,879 downwards.
ACTTCTCATTTTTTGGTTCTTAATATTTTAGCTGATTAGATCTCTTTTCTAGAGATCCAACGTTTATAACCAGTAGGATCTTCGTCCACAGTTTTTGCAGTTAATTTAATTCCTTTACCTCCCCAATACTAGCAGGTAAAAAAGAGGTGACATACCCCTGGTTTCAGACCCCGCCCTGACCTAAGCTCAACTCCATGTCTCTGCTGTTACAAAATTATTGCAAATTATTGGTCTTTTGGTAAATTAATACTCAGTTTTGTGCTACTTTGATGCTTATTACAGGATTTAAAAGCCCTCCATTGGTCTTACTTCGAATTCGGGGTGGCAGTGTTTGAGTCATTTAATTGTGGAGTCGTTGTGCTTATTAGTGAAACCTGTCAGCTATCTGTGGCTGTGGTCCATGTTAGTTTTATTTTTCTTTGCATTATTGATTTGTATTTTTTATCGTATTTAATTTTAGAATTCCAGCTGCTGGCTTCTACAACAAAGATGATATTCCTGACTTCCTTGTTAGGTACAATACAGGCCCAGGGTTCCCAGTGTATTTCTATTCCAATGTAAGTTGGCTGGCATCAGTTAAAAAAACCATTATCGTAACTTTCTTGTTTTCCATTATTTTGAAGCCATTATTACCAGCCATTGCATCATTACATTTTTTGCTGGTATTCACCATTGGGACTTAGAGGGTTAATAATTGATTGACAGGTGACAGTGCTGGATGGGAAATCAGGCAAGCCTTTGGTCGTACCTTTTGTCAAATCTTCATCAATGGCCAACACATCACCGCTAACTGTCAGCATGCAGGGAGTGGGTAATGACCTTTTCATTTACTGGGTGTCTGACTGCATTGGCCATGAAGGAGAAGGGGGAACATTCAAATTTGTTGAAGGCACTAATGTACATGAGCAGAGTCGTGCTGACACTTGTAAGCTGAGGTACAATGCTAAGAGCTTCAGTAAGCTTCGTGTGATGAATAAGAACATGGGCTTTCCTGGCAATGATATATACTATTCAGGTGAGATCATCTTTGTAGGCCTTTAAGTTGCGTAGTCCCTAGGCCTCATTATTCCGCGCAGGCAATGCTTTTCGGGTCACATGATCGGAGCGAGTTCTCCGTTGGTCTCGGATAGATCACCGAAATGCATTGACCGCGAGGGCCTGAGAAGTAGCGGCGTCAAAAAGCAATAGGTTTAGTCAAGAGCCATAATGGGATTATGGCTCTTGGTTTAGTTCGCAAAACAACAACTCTGTACGTGCATCACGCTTTTTTGTACATTTCTTTGACGTTCCAGCATGACTACTACGTGAAATGACCAAATTTAAGTTTTTTGAAGGACGGAAACGGCGAGGCGATAAATTCTACCCTCTCTGTCTGAACTCGGGCGTGGCCCCTCTCTTCAGCTCCAGCATAAGTTCTCTTCTTTTAAGTAACTGGGTGACTTGAGATAATCGCGAAACGGTTTGAAAAGATGCGGAGCCTATTTTTCAGCGACGTTTTCATGGACGTCGCTGTTGTTCGATCGTAAGGTCCCTATTAGGCAAGGCCTTAAACTTCTTTAGATATATTTCTGGGTCTAGCTGAAGGCAAATAACGCTACCTAGGCGTCTGAAAATTAACGTTTTTATTGTTTCACTAAAATAATAGCACATTACAAAGGCTTCCATTAAAAGCTAAATCAAAGTATAAATGGACCTTGTTGTAAAAGGTGTCCAAACTAAGAGTACTGTAAGTTTTAGCTCGCCAGTGTGACGCTGGAGTCTGAAAACTCAATACTCTCTCCTCCTCGAAGTCGCTTCAATCTTTTTTCGTTGGTCTCGAATATAGGGAGCTTAAGCATCGACCACGTTGACTAGAACAGAAATTAACCCTGTAAGTCCCAATATCCACATACAAATTCTCCAAACTGGTCTTCATACTTTTCCTTGAAGAATGAGTTAAGAGAATTTGGTAAAAGATCAAGGTATTTTCTCTTTGGTGATCATTTTATTAATTCTCATAACCTAATCTCTTAACAATGTATGGATAGTGTTAGGAGAATATTGATGTTGGACACCATTGGGACTGAAAGGGTAAATTTGCGTCCTTTCATAACTTTATTGCGTCTATTTAGAGCCACTCAAGTTGTCAACTGCAGGCGATTTTTCTGGGGGTGAAATTCGTAAAGACTTTATCCAGGTTTAAAAAGAGAATGGAAAAATCGTCGTATATGTTCATGTCCTCCATGAAACACGGCATTAGGAGGTTTCATGTCGTAGTCGTGCAGTGGACATCAAAGAAATGAACTGAAAAGCGTGATGCACGTGTAGAGCTTTTGTCTTGCTCATAAAACCTCCTTTTTTGATGTTAGGTCATTGTCGTGGCTGCTTAAGCAGGTATGGTTTTCAGTCGAAAAATTCGCACGTTTTTCTTTGCCAAAACGTTTCGAATTTCGTTCAGTCCAGTCTCGTCTTTCAAACTGTGTTTTGCTTGACAGCAAGCCCTCCATTTACGAAGCGAAGCAAACTGCGAGAGAAAACTCGAGCGAGCGGCTCGCGCGACGTGTCGCGACTTCCTCAAATTGAGACCTTGCTTGCAGGCTATGTACATACTTATGATAACTTTCTTTTGCGTGTGGAGGAAGGCGGGGACGAAAATGGGGAGAGAACGAGAAGCTCTCGTTCTTTCCCCTCCCCGACACCCACTTCCCAGGACCTTGCCCGCAGGCTAATCTCTTTACAGTGGCCAATCAGTTTTTTTTTCTGTCATCGCAGTTGTGGTGTTTGTTTATCAGCATTTGTTTGTTTTCGCAGAGGACTATTTCAGTTTGGAGCACGAGTCCACAGAGAAAGATCTACAAGAAAAGGAAAATAAACAAGAAAACACCAGCTCACAAGCGCGGGCGAAAAGGCATATCGGCGTACCAGATCACGGTGGGTATCAAAGATTGATGGCCACCGGAAGTATAGTGACGTCACTTGGGGAGGAAAATAACACAGGACCTGCTGATTCAATTGATGTTGTTTTCACTACTTATTGGCAGTATCCAGCAAAAGTGAGGATTATTCTGCCTGAGGATAAGGCTTGTATTGAGGACTTCAGAAAACGTCATAACATAACAGGTAAACTTTGCCATAATGGAGGCAATTATAGCAGGTACATACTCCCTTAAGCGATTTCTTCAAAAAACTCCTGGGACAGAGAAACACAAAGATAAATGAAAAACATAATGGCGTCATTACGTTGCCATGGCGACTCTGATTGCAATAAAACCCAGATCATACGAAATTTTCATCTTTATATAATACAGTTGTTGTAACCTTTTTTCCATATCTTTACTCATGCCGACGTAGTTAATGTTCAAAGTTGGGAGGTATCAACCCCAAAAAATCCACTCAAGCCACCTTAAGCTTCCTAAATATGACTTACCATATGTCCTCGAATAAACGCCTGGGCGCTTATTTAAATTTTTCCTAAATGGAAGGTCGTTAATTTGAAGTAGGGCACTTAATCGAGGGGGTGGGGTGGGGGGTGGGGGGCACTTATTAAGTTTTCCTTTCAACGAACTGTAGCGTTATTTTGGCTATATCTTTTTATAGGATAACAAAAACTACAACATTATCCACGTAAATGTTTAGTCAATTTTTAATGTTTCGTTTGTTAAAACAGTGGTTGGTAATCAAGAAGACCGTAGTCCTTTTATACAAGATGTATCGGTATCCAAGTCTATCAAATTTTGATTATCTCATCAATTAAGTGGCAATAGAACAAGACTTTCCTTGTATCCTTACTCTTAAAGAAATTGGGGAGGAGGGGAGGGAGTGCTTATTCGAGAGGGGCGCTTGTGTGATATTATGGTCTAAAGGGTAGACGCTTATTAGAAGAAGATTATTTTCGTCGCTTATCGAGTGTTATAAGACAATAAATAGACTTAATGGACTTGATCACTCGGCATTTTTTACATTTGCACACAATTTTCGGCCCTTAAGAGCCAACCATCGTTTTAAACTTAAGCTTACATCAGCAACTTTAAATAGTTTTAAACATTCTTTTTTTATACGCATAATAGATAAGTGGAACAATCTCCCAAAGGAAGTTGCTGAGGCGGAGAATTTGAATATTTTCAAGAACAGACTGAGACGTTATCTTATAGATTTTTCTAGTGAACACTAAGTTCTTTTACTGTGTGATGTTTTATATGCATATATAGTTACTATTTTAAACAGTTGTAAATAATTTATTTCTTAATGTATTTTATTATCAGGAGATAAACTAGAAAGGGATAACCTCTTTTATCTCCTTTTCACTTTTTCGATTTGGATTTGTGAATAAACAGTTATTATTATTATTATTATTATTATAGAACGTGAGGGGCTACTTTTGCGTGTTGATCGCGCGTGGCTCCTCGCGATATAACCTTGAAATTTTCCTGGCCTTCAACAGTTTTTCTATTATATTTTTAGAAGAAGAATCTAACAGTGACGCTTCTACTTGGAGAAATTACAAAGCTGGAATATTTGATGCTGGAGATGCAGCAGTGAATGAATGCCTAAAGAACAAGCGAAAACCAGACAAGAACAAGATTTTCATCAGTCAGGACGACTTTGATGTGTATAAAATACACTTTGGCAGTTTGTCGGTGTATCGTTTCACTCTGAAGTGCAAGTGTAATAATCTGTCGTCCTCTCAACGCTGTAGCAGATTCTTGCCTTTTTCCCAGCAGAGTTGGGGTGGATACATGGGCACCCTGACAAATAGTTATTTTGTTCCAAGAAAAAGACCTTAGGGTGGGATAGTGGTGGCCATATTGTGTTTGCCCTGGAGACTGGGTCGGAGTTGTGTCGAATTGCACCATGGGATTGTTTGAGGGCGGGGATTATGACACCGTTTCCGGGGTAACTTCATAATCACCAATTTGCCACTTTATAAGCGAGGAGACTGGACCGAGTTAACTTTTGCAAGGACTTCTGGGACTGTTACTTGAGACAGTGAAAAAATTGGCCAATAGCTGACCGTTGATTCCCCAGTAACGATCCCAGGAGTCTTTTACATTTTCGCATTTTTATAAGGTTAGCATTAGGTAACATCGGCTGAAGTCAGATTGTTTCTTTACTGTGTAATATAAAATGAAATAAAATAAATCCACTGTAATGCTTTGAACCCGGGTCACTTGCTTTATAGCCTACATCCGTATCCACTACACCATCGAGGACTAGCTGCCAAATCCAATAATTTTTAAAATATACATGTTCTTATATATGCCGTACCCCATTACAATATTTGAAAGCTAACCGTTTTCAGTTCAGTGCTTAACCCTAATGACTGCAGATCAGTGCTTAACTCTCTACTGTGTTCTCTCCATAACTGGCACTCTGTAGTTTTGGTTTCTTCACCTATTCTAGCCTCATTCTACATTCCAGTCTCGTTCCATTATGGAAATAATGCGTTGTGTAAAATTCATAAGGTGTCCAATCTGGCTTCACTCGATGTTATCTAACGTTAACCTTTTTATAAAGTACATTCTGTTTAGTTAGGAAATGGCAGTGTCAATGACGAGTCAGTTTAAACTGCATGAAACTGGAATTCTTTGACCCCAAAATGCAGGAAAACGTAGTAACTTTATACCTTTTATGAAATCATTGGACACTTAACTTTCCACGTAACCCGGCCCGCCAGCTGAGGCTGCCTTTTCGAGATATGTCCCGGCGTGCAGAAAGTACGTATCCTGAAAAAGTCGCCTCTACTAGCAGGCTAATTTCCGTGGAAACCCTCTTTTGTTTTCGTTTTGCATCGTACGGGATTTACTGATTTTATCATACTCTTCTTTGTAATGACACTGCATTATAAATATTACCCGAAGAAACGTTCGTAAATTTTTAAGGGCTAAGGGTTGTCAAAATAAATGTCTCTATTTAACAGTTGCACCGACTTCCTTTTCCTCACCTTCTCCACCTCGTTAAAAGTAAGCCATGAGCAGTACCCTTGTGTGAAAGGAGGGACGAATAGACCTTTTTAGCTTGCAGGTTTTGTTTTCTCATCGTAGACCACGTGATGTTTCATTAGAGAGCTGTTTCATTCAATGTCTTCATATGCACGTGCACATGCGTGCATAACTGATGAAAAGGCGAAAAGCAAATTCCCTTGCGAACATCACGTGGTCTGAATTGGGGAAATAAAACGTACAAAAAAGGTCTTTTGTGAATTGTTGTGAACTGTCATGGACTTAGAAAAGTGCAAGGAAAAAGCAACTTGCAAACTGGAGGGAGGGTCCTTTCTCTATGCATTGTCTCAGCTAAAATATATACTACTCATCAACCGAGAGTGAGGTCATTACGGGGAAATCTCAGACTGGGGACTTGATGTATTGAGCGAGCCATAGCGAGGTCAATACATCAAGGACGAGGTTTGAGATTTCCCTGTAATGACTGAACGGACGAGGTTAGTAATTTATTTATTATATGGCCTTTTCATTATGAACTTGAGCCTGCGATCAATTAAAACCAACAACTGGTCAGCGGATAACTTTAAAAAACACGTCACCTCAACGAGTTGTACACTTGAGCCCGCATTACAGTCAGGTGCCACTGGTCAGCGGATACCTTTTGACAGCTTTCAATTGACCGTAACATGGATGTCCATAAGGATGTCCACTATCAAGTTAAACACAGATTGTATATGCCTTGGACATCTAGCTAGTAATGCCCAGTCATTACATGAAAACAGCCAATCAGAGCGCGCATACTATTGAAGCCATATAATAAATACAGATATCGAACTGGATTCGCTTTCGGGACAATCTTCTTTAATAATGTACGCCACGTTTACAGTAAAACGCCATGAGTCGTGTTCTATCGGAATCAATCGTTTCAGCCACTTGAGATCTCAACAAAATGTTTATTTCAGTCGTTTTTGTTCACACATCGAGGTTACGACGAGGTAAAAACTCAACTCTGTCTTGGTAAGAGACAACTAGAATTCAGTAACATTTAAATAATCATTGCGATAGCGTTACAATACCTCAAAAATACATCGTATGACAGCAAAATCTCGCAAGTTATAATTTCTATCTAGAACTGTCTAACAGTGTGTCTAATGCGCCTCGCGTTAAATATTATCCGAAGCGGAAAGGAATTCTCAAGACTCGTTATTTATATAAAAGAGTTTTTTTTCACTCATTCATCGGTGGGACTCAAGCCCCCCAAATTAATCTACTTTGAAAACTGATACATCATTGAATCCCGTACTGGAGAAATTGAAACATTTACATCTTCCGATTAAAAAAGGGCTTCAATTGGAGCCAAATTCTTCCGTCTACAACAATTTTCGTAACAAAATTTCACAAGAATATCGCGAGTTTCAAAAATATAATTGAGAAAAGTTTGTCATGCTTCTAAATCTAATATCTACATATAACTTGAATTTATTTACTTGGAACATCACTATTCTATTTATCTATCGCTTGAAGTTAAGAAGAACTAAAAGACAGGGATACTGTGTCTTGGTGTTCTTAGAAGATCATCGTCCAGCGTCAACAAGCCCTGAATGAAAAAAATGGAACTAATAATGAGACGAAATACCCTAACAGTACTGAAAAAAAAAGTAATGTGTACTTTCAATTAATTAAAATAAAAGTTCTTAGGCTATGGGTACTTGAAAGCCTCGTAAAAACAGAGACAACATTGTTGGATGTTGCGTCCGTTTGCACACCACTGCCAACAAGGACGCAACAACTCCCAAAATTGTTGGTCCAACATTGCTGGGAATTGTTGCATCCTTTTGAACACCACTGCCAACAAGGACGCAACAACTCACAACATTGTTGGTCCAACATTGTTGGGAGTTGTTGCGTCCTTTTGGACGTAGCTTAAGGCCTACTTACCAAAAATGAAAAGAATAAAGCACAGGCGGACAGAAAATGCCACACATCGTGATTATCATAGAAGCCAAGAAGAATACAGTCTTTATTCCCTTCTCGTGATCGAGCTGGGCTTTTCTGCCGAGCAAAACGTGAACAGAAAGTAAGAACAAAATGCTTAAAACATTTCTAATGAATAAACCTTACAATACAATGCAATATGATGGGAATAGATCGTTGAGTATTTATGAACAAAATACTTTCAACTTTTCATGTTTTTGTACTTTTATACTTTAAGAATGGCTTAAGACACGCCCTTCTCTCGACCAATGCTTAAATTAAAATTTGCGACCCTATATAAAAAGTACATGTATAGAATATCACCACTGTAAGTAAACGAAAACTCATTTGAGTCAAAGGGGCGCGCAGAATTACCATTTGTAACCAGGGGCCCGTTTCTCGAAAGTCCCGGTAACTTTTCGGGTCTAAAATCAATTCGATTCAGATCAAAATCCAAAGAATAAAACCAGGAAACAAACCAATCCATTTTGTTTTGTTAAATGACACTTGAATATCTCCAGACTATTGTAAGCGTGATGTTAAAAGTAAACAACAACAGCTTTCCGGGAGCGTTAATTATTGGGACTTTCGGGAAACGGGCCTAAAGGATAAAAAGAAAAATGATGGTCCCCTGAATGTACAACAGACGAATACAGCCGCTTGCCGCGAGGTGGAGTACACCGAAATGCCGGATTTTTACGTTCTATTTGCGAGTAAATACAGACCAGTGTGCGACTTTATCATTCAGATTAATGAGAGGTCACTTTTCAATGACCGAAATTTACCACGGTTTAATATATCCTTAATAAGCCTCAATGGTGATTAAAACCAAACGTCTCTTAATCTCTTTTCTCAATCAATCAGGAGGGTCATAAGAATCAAAGATATGATCACTTACGCTTAATTCTCATGATATTTTAACAAATTCTCCCCATTTCTTTAATAACAGACGTATGGGACAGGAAAGAAGAATTTGTATTTTGATATTGGGGATAAAAGTGATAACGGTCACAAACCTGCCAAGATGTCAGATTACTCAAGAAGAAAATAAGTGCAGCTATCCAGCACGCCAGCGTCCAACCGAGGACAAGTAACGGAAAGAGAAGGATCCTTTCTTTGTTTCTTAGCTGAAAATAAAATTAGACAAAACAAAATATTACAGGGACGTTGTTGTGGAAGGAGATTGTCAACTGTGGTGAAAATAAAATTGTGTATGGCAATTCATAATTGTCCATTGGGGGAATGGGTACAAGTTTTCGGCGCAACGATTTTTGGGATCGACTGGGTGGACAAGCGTTACTGGTTAATGGTTGCCTTGAATACCATCGACCAATCACGACAAACGCTTGTCCACCCCAAACAATCCTGAAATCACTGTGCCCAAGGCTTGTACCCATTCTCCCTAGAGAATGGGGGATGTTAAGTTTATGAATAAAAAGGCAAATCTCGATAAGAGTACCTTCATGATGACATAAAACGCCAAATAAAGGAGTCCATTGACAATCAAAATAGCTAACAGGTAGGTAGCAAAGTCGTTGGGCGTGGTTGCAACACCATATATGGCACTAGAAATTAAACAACCAATCTGTCAGTCTAAACTACAGCTAAACATCCATAAAGCAGCCACCCACCATTAAGCGGCCAGTAATTTAAGTCCCGAAATAATTGTAGAAAAAAAATGTAAATTAAACCGTTAAGCAGCCGCGGTTGGCCATCACGACAGGGGTTCTTCCATTGTTGTTATCTCTATTAAGCGACCATCAAGCGTTTGATACACTCGGTTTGGCCGTATTCTAAAGATATGATGAAGGAAAATACAGTCTGAGAAAGAAGGTGATGACTGATTGTGGACCGGTAATACCGCTCCTTTCGCGTGTTTGTTTCATAAAGTGATATTTCTGCTAGAGAATATGCCCATTTCTGTCGAACCTCTATTGAGCGGCTAATCTCTATTCAAAGCGGCCACTTGCCGGTACCCCAAAGGTGGCCGCTTAAGTTCAACTGTAAATACAATAAATATGATCTTTCGGAGCGACATGTTTTTCCTTTATACTAACGTTTTGCACACAAACCTATAACCACCCTTAGACGACTACTTACTAATGTCAAGGACAAAGACAAACCGGAGGACAGACAGGGAGCAGTATACAAGATGCTGCGACTGGCAGGCTACTGAAATTGGCGAAATCGACAGAAACCTTAGCACGCGACTGACCGAACACAAACGAGCGACGAGAAATGGTGACATCAATAATCACATTGCTGAGCACCAATGACATTACGACCCTTCATAGCCAATAAGATCACGGCTTAACTGACAGACGACCAATAATATCGCGACTTAATTGATCAATAGCTCAATAACCAGAGTTTAATACCATCAACTGACGTGAGTGCAACTCACTTTGACACTGAACATGACTACCGCACAGATTGTCAAAACGTCAGTCACTGTCAACAACAACAGTCCTAATCAGGACTATGTTCACCCGGACGATCATACTCAACCTACTTACGAAATGACTCCTGGGTACAAACCTTTCACACTAACGTTTTTATCAGTCGAGTTTGTACATCTCTCTTAAGACATTAAGTAAGCACAAATCCTACTTACAAAAACCAGTTGATCATATTGGCAATCACCAAAAGAAGCATTCTGTCCTGCAAAACAAATAGACCTTTTATTGAAACCACTAGCATCACTTGAGGTTTTTAAGGATACACAAAATTTGGTATCTTCACTACCAGAACAGCTGTCGTAATAAGAGTTGTGCATTTTAATGGAGGTGTCCGCTCACTCGTCTTATTACTGATACGTCAGCAACTCGAGCGTAAATACCGTACGCCCGAACTTTCCATGAAGTATTCTGTACGTACGTAATAATGAGGTATCCGTAAAGCGAGATTTGACTGTATTACATTGCGCGTGAAGACTGGTATTGCGTAACTTCAAATTGCACGATGGGAACGTTTCGCAGGACGAACAGTCCGCAGTTTCCCGCCTAACTTTGTAACAGCCAATAAGAGAAGCGATAGTATCCACAAAACGGTCCCATAGTGCAATTCGACATAACACCGACCCAATCTCGCGGGCAACTTCGCCACCTTATAAACGAGAAGGAAACTGGGCCGAGTTAACTTTCACAAAGACTTCTGGGGCTGTTACTCGGGAAAGGGAAAGAAATTAGCCAATAACTGGCCGACGCAACTGACGCGTACCTAGAAACAATCCCAGAAACAATTTCGGGACGCATTTGGGCTCCAGTCCCCTTCTGGTTTCTAAAGTGGCGGATTAGGACAACATTTGCAACAAAGACAATGAATTACAACAAGTTTACCTTGTACGTTGGGCTAGAGCAGCAATCGTATCGCAACAAGATAAACACTCTTGAAAGCATTCCAGCATCTGGCAAACGCAACAAAATCGAGATAACATGTTATGTACAGTGAGTTACTGTTTGATGATGCAACCAACACTTTTCAAGCTACCGCCAAGTAGATTATGCAATTTATACAAAAATAACACATTTGTTCTGGAATAAGAGAAAGCCATTTCCTTACCAAACTTGACTCTTCCCATGTAGTATATTTGAGAACTGAGGTACAAGCATCCAAAAATATGAATTATGGCAAATGTCGTCCAGAATGCAAACGAACTGTAAACCTTCAATAACAAAACCGTGAACAAATAAGTCGTAAATTAGTAATGAATTTAGTCGAATATGCTTGATCTGAGCGGCCTTGCGACAGCCATCTCTACTTAAATCGTCAAACGAATCACAGCATGATCCACGATCTGAGAATTGATTTCACCATTTGCAGATCTCCTATAATACACCTTGTTTGCCCTCCAAAATTTTGCATAACCTTTCATTTTAATTTCTCCTGGGTATTACAGTCGTCCCAAAAGAAATTGGGGACAATACTAAAGCGTTTTTTTATGGGGAGGGGGAGGGGATGCAAACAAGGTGTATTATGGGAGATATGCAAATGACGAACACATCTCTTAAGGGGATCGGCGGATCGGCCATGGGGTCATAGGATTAACTTAAATTATCAAACCGAGCTAAACAGTAGAGGAACACAAACGAAAACTAGGAACATGAATGGGGAAAAATAGAATTAGTTACAGAATTAACAAGGCTCTGCGTAGCAGTTGTAGTCAAACGATGTAAAGGTTGGATCAGGATAAGATTCTGGGAAATTACCCGCCCACCCCTTCCCTAACCCAGTGTTAACACTAATTTCTTTCTTAAGGCAAAATGTAGGATTAGGGGAGCGGTAAGTAGGCAGTTTTTCTTACCACTCCTATAACGGCTATGAGGATGATCAATGCAAAGCCAGCGTAGACGCTGTGAGCGTTGGCGGCAATGTCTGGATGGCGGGTTTGATAAAGCTTCACTATACCAAGACAAGTGATGATGTACATAAACGACGTGTCTACATAAAAAACGAAAAGGAGCAGAGTTCATTGGCTGAGAGAGAAACACAATGATGGCGAACGTAGGAGAGAAACAACACTATGTGTGATGGTATGTACGACACTTTGGGCCTTGATTTTCATATCAAAACGGGGACACCAATGTTCTTGGCTGATTCATAAAAATACTGTGGAACTGAGGCTTTAACAAGGGCCTTAACACCTTCGTCAGGAATAGCGCGAAGACGAAATTATGACGTATGCGTCCCAAACAGACTGAAGGGTGACGAGGGTTGAACTTTGTTTTCATCACGAAAAAGAAATCGTAAGAGGGAAGTTGTCCCAGAATGAAGACAAAGTTTATCATCGTTTTAAGAAATTCGTGAATTTATTGCGAGATGCTAAAACTTAGTAGTATAGCGGGCATGTTTTTCTCCTGTTTTTGAGTAGATATCTCATAAGCAAACAGAGGAATAAATAAACGTTAATGACGTCATACGGACATGAATAAAACACGTTCAAACTTGATGTTAGCTAAAATCATCATTCAATCATTGAATCGTATCTTAACTATGCAAGTTTTGTCGTTCATGGTTCTGCCTTACTGATTTCCGAAGACCAAAAGCTCTCGCTTTCAAAAGGACGCCACGTGCAAGAACTTTATGTGAAATTTTGCATATCATAGGATTCGCGACTACCCTCGTTTTGAAAAGGAGGCAAAGACCAACTCAGAATTGGCCTACTAAGAATGAGGACAAAGGCAAACTAATTACAACAGATTTTTGTTGATGCTTTTTTCCTGTCATTTCTTTTCCTCGCTTTGATTTTCGCTCTTTCTCTCGCTTCTAGACTACTCACTTACCAAACTGGAAATTAGAATTGTTAGGACACACGTGGTAACAGGCTGACAGAACACCTTCCATTATCAAGGCAAGCGCTGCAACAACAACAAGAGAAGTAAATAAAGTTGGTATCTTTAAGGTAACTAGATTAATACAGCCCGGTCTAGTCCACATGGCAATAATACCAAAGAAAGTGGGTAGCTACTTGTGCTCTTACCAGGAAAGGGGTTTTCCGGGATCCGCGATTAGACCAAATTACAGTGCGGGGTTCGGGAAACGTTTACGGGATACGGGTTTTAACTACTAATCGGGAAGCGGGATTCGCCAAAATTTAGCACGGATGCGGGATTGGGAAAGACAACGACATTCGGGATAGCGATGAAAGACGTTTGGGATGCGGGGATTCCCGTGAAAAGGGAGCGGGAATGTAGGATCAGGACCCCCAATTCAGGTCCTATTTCACTTGAACGTTTCACTTAAATATTCTATCCCTGTGTTACAACACGCCAAGTAAGAAAATTTATTTATTGAAGACTTAAAGGGACCACTTACCCATGGCATAAAATATCGCATAATGCTGAGGAATTCCGTAAAACTGAAAGAAGGACAAAAATTATAATAGACTATATAAGAAATGTAACAAACCGTTAAAATCGGTGCAGTTATAGACATGAAATGGATTAATTTCAATTAACCAAAGAAAATAAAGTAATGTACTAATACCTTCTCTATATCACTATTGTCAGTTATATCTTGCTTATGTTGTCTGTCTCTAAAACACAAGAAAAAACAACATTAAAAATGGGAAGTAGTAAGGCGCCCCCACCCCTCAAATAAGTTAACCACTCCCCTGACCAGCTTTCTACTATCACATATTAGGGACCTTAAGCAACGACGACGACGACCGCAGTGAAAACGTCGCCAAAAAAATGAATTTTCGATCCGCCACAGGGAAAATGGCCGCCACTTTGAATCTTTTACCCCATAATAAATTTAGGAAGCAGTGTTAGAATTGAGTCCCCGTTCTTTCCTCACTGTTGTAACTTTTTCTGTTGAAATACTTTCAAAAAAATTACGGTTTGTTTAGATAGCAGAGAGTAATAAGATGTTATGAGTATAGTTACCGTCGCATAACAAGAAGGAAAAACAGGAATCCTAACATGATATATCCAACGTTACTCCACACATTATTAAAAGCACTGAAACAAGATCAAAGAGAGGAAACCTCAACACACGTCTCATCAACATGTAGTACGTTAGAAATTTATTGCGACGAACTTGCTGACACAGTGTAATTTTAACATAAATTCTCCCATGCCGTTAAGAGTGCATTAAAGAACCAATCTAAGGGCTAGAAAGCCCTTATTATGCAGGATCCGATTGGTTTGATTCAAATGTATTTTCTGGGCGGTAAAGTGAACAGGGAAATTGTACTGAAAAAGGGTTTTCAACTCGAAAGGTTACCTCGACCCTTTTATTTTTTTATGATGTAATGGATATAAATTGTTATAATGCTTATTGTAGCACTGCCTTTGATATGAATTGCTTGATAAGTCGATAATTCACTAAAAATAATCGAGGAGCCTACTACTTATGAGCCCAGTGGTTTCCCTTAAGGCTTCGTCGCTATTAGGTTTATAAATTTATGTAATTTGTTTTGAAAAATGACAAAACAATATTTTAAGGTATACGGATCGAAAGCATGGCATAATTATAACTATAGCTCATATGTAATTATTTAATGTTTCACCTTAATACCCCCAAAGGATGAGCACAAAAAAAGTTGTAGTAGCAAATATCTTCATCTCCGCTGGCATTAAGAACCTGGAAAATAACATCAACTAATCTCACTTTTGTCACACAAAAAAGCAAAACAAAAACAACAACTACAAAACACTGACTTTATAGGGGTAACACAATTAATGATACACCAGTAATTTTCATTGTGGCCCACAAAACTAAGAATCCCAAATGGCTGAAGGCAAACAATTTGGCTATTTACAAGTGTGATTAACGATTTGAACTCAGGACTATCAAGAATAAATCCAGCTAGTGGCCCGGGTGGGACTTGAACCTGGGGCCAACAGATTATAATCCCAGCACCATAACCACTAGGCCATACTGCCTCCTTTTTAAAAGAGTTGACTATTTCTACAACCGATGCCTTACAGAGATGTAAGAAAGCAATGTCCAACCATGATGGAAATCTGACTCTATTTATTTCAACTTTATTTCAAATGTAAATACCTTTTGATATGTGATAACGAGTTGGACAACCGGAAGGGCATAGAATACAGCTATCATCAACAGATTCCTATAGCAATTGAAAAAAAAAAAAAAACAGAGAGATTACAGGATAACAATTCCCTGACCCTTAATAGATCAATAGAGGAGTATTATATCTGACACGGCCAAAATAAATTGTCCCTGAAAACGTGCATACAAAGCTGATTAGAAGTTGCCTAGGATCAAGCTCCGTAGTGGGGGAAAAAGGCGAAAAACAGGGCGAAACAGCCAAAAATGGACTGAAGTTGGACTGAGGGGGAGGGCACCCTTACCCCTTTCCAGACTCCCGCTCAGCTGGCTTTGCTCGCCAATTTTTTTCCCGGCTTTTTCCCCACTGCGGAACCTGGTCTCAGGCTAATTAGAAGTAAAGGGCCAACTAAAGGACGGGCCAGAATCTTAACAATAGATTGAGATATTCAAAACCAAATTAAAATTGCATTATCATACTAACCAGTGATAGAGTCTGTATTTCTTTTGGAGGTATTTTTTTTCTTTCTTAGCCAGATCTGTCAGCATCAAGCTAGTCTGATGATAATCCAAAAGAATTTTTGAATTGATAAACTTGAACGCACCTTTAATTTCTCGCCTTAATAGTAGTTGAACAACTCTATTTTAATAACAATAGATGTTATCTGGACTACTAATGTTGCATATATCTATCTGAATTACTCAATGCAAGGGCCACTTAAAAGCCCTGGATATACATCTTATTGACCCAAGGGGACTTACAACCAGTAGATCCAAACCTGATCTTGGTGAATCCCAAAGAAATACATCCAGTATGCTTGGATGACTAATTTGATAAAACATTTGCAATATATAAACTCTAAATTCTATGAGAACCTTGACACGTAACCACAACTTCCTGAAATATGCAATAATTCTTCAAGCACTTGTTCAAATTTCACCAACAAATAATAATTTACTTACTCACCCTGAGCCTGTAAATATCTTTCTCCTGATCAATATCATGCAACATGTCGTAATGCTGCTCAAAATCCCGTGAGGTAGGATCTTTTATTCCATCAGTGACTAAAGAATGGTCCTCCTCTAATTGATCGACACTATCATGATCAAATAATACTTCATTATCTGCTAAAAAAAAACAAGCAAAAAACAAACAGTCGATTCTCTTTTCTACATCTCTATAAGACCCCCATGAAGTGCACACTTAGAGTAGTCTCTGCCATTCCTCAGTCACTTTCTTTTACCCTTTAGCCCTAAGAGCGATCAGCATTGAATTTCTCCCTGTACCATCAATGCTTTGTAAAACAGAGGGGTCATGAGAATTATGGACATGATCACACGAGATGAATTTGCTTAATATTTTATCAACTTCTCCCCACTACTTCTGTAGGAAATGAATAGGGGCAACAAATGAGAATTCAAATGTTGATCTTAGGGTTTAAAGGGTTAAGCTTACGTACAGAACAAATTTTCCATCAGTTGAAAATTCAAGCGTTTAGAAGTTCCGTTCGCAGGGAACCACCTTAACCCAGGGCTGCCACTAACACTTCAAGTTGCCGGGTATATGTGATTAGCAAGAGGGGAATTGTACAGCTAGGAAGATCTTCTGGTTCCATTTTCCTTTTGTTTTCTATGAAAGTAGCCGGGCCTCACGCTCGTAGTAGGCGGGGAAAATCCCTGGACCCCGGGTTTCATCCAAACACCCTGCATAATCTTTGATTATTACTGTACTAGCTGATTCTGCAAGCAAAAATTTCCAGCATTATGGAATCCGGATTCCAAGATTGATACTGACCATGCGGAGTTGTCCCATAATGATCTCTTGTTCTTGATCTCCTGGACGAGGAAGTCCTCAGTGGAGCACTCACTGGAACATCTAAAGTGGACAACAAACACTACGTGTACAAAATGTTGTTTAGCATCAAATGATAATATTTACTTCCCCTCCCTATAAACAATACAAACATTAAGGAGAGTACATTTTTCATTTCCAGTAGCAGTTAGTAAGCTGCTGATCTCTTTAACAGAGTCTGGATATCCATATGGGACTTGCACCTTGAAAACTACAGAATCACCTTTTCAATGATTAGCACATGATAAAAGTCTAACCTTAGAAAATTTAAGATGGCAGGTTTTATTACTTTGCCAAATTAAGCATTCAGGGCTGTGGGCATGGTTGCTATGGATACCTACCTGCTATGCCTGGGTTACTTTAGACCCTACCCTAACTACCTTTTGAGGCACCAGTTCCCAAGTTTATTTATTGGCAATGAGCTTAGTTTAAGTTATTAATTAAACAATCTGTAGGTAAAGTTTAAGCGGATTTTACTAAATTTCAAAAACAATCCTAGAGTCGAACCTTCTGTGAGCCACTAGCCAAAATGCCGAGATTTAGTGATTGCTTACAGGAGGCCAACCAGAGGGGTTTATAACAAGGAAAAGTATGGCGTAACTACTATTTTGACTCTGAGAATTAATTCCATACAAATTCAAAATTTCAAAACGAATAGTAACATGTCAGTAGTCGCTCTTTTACTCTGAGTTACTGTTTGCATGGTAGGGTACAGCACACATAGGAATGGACTACATGGTCAACTGTTGCTTCTAAGCCTTGGGCTTATACATCTTTGCAACGGGTTTTAAGAAGGCTTATAAACGGAGAGGCATACCATAAAATTCTGAAAATAAGCCCTGGGGCTTATATTTTTCAAAGGCCCTTTTTGAGGGGCTTATTTTTGGAGGGGCTTATCTACAGAGGGAAATTTGTGTTCCAAAATCGATTGGGCTAGCCTTAAAGTTGGAAGTAAATTTACCGTTTTTGCTTTGTTCTACTTTGTGTTTGAGGGCAATTTTCCAAGTACAAGCCCCCGTGGGGCTTATATTTGGAGGGGCAATTTAACGGAGGCTTTTCACATTACCAGTTTGGGGGGCTTACGTTTGGAGGGGCTTATACATGGAGGGGCTTATTTTCGGAATTTTACAGTATTTCTGAGTGGGCTTATATCCGGATAGAAACAGCGCTTTGACACAAGCTAAAGCAGTGCTAATCAAAATACATTTTGCATTTACTGGTTTTTAGTTAAAGCTTCAAACTGTCAAAATAAATTGAATTCAGACGGGGGCTTACAACTGGAGCTAAAGAGGGGCTTATAATCGGATGTATTTTTTTGTTTACAGGTAGATGGGCCTATAACTTGGAGGGTATATAAGTGGAGGGGCTTGTAAGTGGCAGATTATGGCATGACAAATGTATATGAAATAAAGCATATATGAGAACTACGGAAATAAAATCAAGTGAAGAATGATTCCTGCAGTTGTGAACACAGTTTATGGTTACCGTATGTGATGTTGTCTCTTACAGGGGGTAAAAAAAAAAAAAAAGAATCTAATAAAACTTTTTCTACTTTTTTATATGTTAACCCTTAGCATACCTTGAATATTGCCTTCTTTAGGCATCAGAATAGACCTTAAACTTCTTTCCCTGCGCCCTCCCCTTTGTCTGGAGATACAAATACAAATACAGTAATCAATAAAAAAAGGTTTATGAAAGTTGAAAAAAAAAAAAACAATTGTACAATGCAGTTAGTGGAGAGTGATGCCCTAAATCAGCAACTTGTATCAAAGTAATGTCATGCCAACACGGTTATTATGTTTGGTGTAGTTTTCACTTGTAGCAGGTAAAATTACTTTTACAGTGAAGAAGTTACTGAAACAATAGCAATCCTCGTTTACATGGCAGCTGTGGTAGTTTCTGATGTTTTGATTATTCTGTATGGCTAGTAAAAAGAATTTTCCTCATGCATATCTCTCAGGGCACCTTACCTGCACTCTTGATTGAGTGGTACAATATTTATCATTGGCTTATCCAAGATAGCAATTTAATAATAAAAGGGCCTAGTTAAATGCTGCATCTCATTATGAGCTGTATTGCTAAGTTATAAGGGACAGTTCTAAGATTTTAAGGTTCTTAGGTTCTAAGGTCTAAGGAATAGTTCCCTGAGGGACACAGGAAATGCCTATTAGCAATGGCTACTATGCCCCTGATGATGTCAAGGCCTTACTTACCGGCACCAAGTGATAAGCAGTACAATAAATGCAATGAGATAGAAAGATGCAAAAAAAGCAACAGGAACACCAATGGCCTTGACATAGGCTTTTGCTGCAAAACACAAAGGTCATAGGAGAAGTCATTTTATGTATGTAACCCATTGACAGCAAATCCAAGTGGAAAAGACAACCCAGTACCAGGTGAAGCTAGCACCGATTTATCTCATCCCTGAGCCCTTTGATCTCTAAACAAATCTCTTTAATTCCTGAACCTGCCCTTTTATGCTTTGTTTAAGTCCTTTGCACTCTCCCATCCCTTTGATTTCTGACCACACCCTTTTGTGCCATGTCTGGACCCTTTGCACTCACCCACACATATCACTCCTGGCCTTTTGATCTCCGAGCCCATCCCTTTGACACTACATATAAGTCCTTTCCACTCAACCACCCTTTTGATGTCTCAACTTGTCTCTTTGATTTCTGACCCCACCCTTTTTAATGCCACATATGAATCCTTTACACTCTCCCACAAATATGTAAAGCTAGCTACACTCACATGATAGAGTGGGTTCCACTGTTATGGTGACAGTTTTCTGCCTTACTGAAAGTGGACCTGAAGGAAGAGTTTATTGAAAAATTAAGCTTTTAATGGATCTTTCCATGGTCTTTTCGTCTTTTGATTGGGACCAGTTAGCGAAAATCTGTCAACACAGCTGCATGGAAAGAAAACCTTAAAATAAGTAAAGTTGCCAAGTTTGAAAGAGATTTGAATGTTAAAAACTGATGAAGATAAGCTTTGCGAAGTCGTATAATTTTACAGATGTTTGAAAGGTTGCGGCAAGTTCATGCCCCACTATACAAACATCTGTAAAATTTCACCACTCCATGGAGCAATATCTGCTCGCTTTACATGGATAAAGTACCCTTAAACTTGGTAAGCTCCCTAATTTCAAGGTTAACTCTTTTCAGCAGTGTTGATGGATATTTATTTACTTGTTTTAACCCTTTAAGTCCCAATAGTGACCAACATCAATTTTCTCCTGACAGTATCCATATGTTGTCAAGAGAAATGGTTACAAGAGTTAATCAAATTATCACCAAAGAGAAAATGGTTTGATCTTTTATTAAACTCTCTCAACTAATCTCTAAAGAAGTGTATGAATATCAGTGTGGTGAATTTGTATGTGGATATTGGGGCTTAAAGGGTTATCAAAACTTGTAAAAACTGTGGAAGGGTCTATTACTATAAAGCCACCAACAAAGCTAAACGTCGACAAAATAGGAATAGTGCAAAGATGATCTGCCTGCTTCATGACAAACTGTTATGATCGCACAGCAAGTGTCACTGATATGCTCAATAATCTAGGGTGGGATTCCTTGGAATTAAGGAGGAAAAGGAATGGATTGGCTATTTTTTAAATGCTTCATAAGAGTCTTGTTGAAATAGAAAAGTACAAGTGTCTCACTCCAGAATCTCATGTGCGCACAAGTCACCATTTACATGCAAAGTTGTTTCATCCACTAAAAACTACCACAAATTCTCATTCTTTCCAAGGACTGTAAAAGAATGGAACAGCCTGCTGCAAAACATTGTTGAGTTGCCATCACTGGTTTCTTTCAAGGCCCAGTTGGCTAAACATTTTTGAAACTGACAAATAATTTTTTTTTTATGGCACTTTGAAATGCTTTTTTTATCAAAACCCTGACCACTTGAAAGATTCATCTTTATAGATAAAGCCAAGTAATGGAAGAAGAAGAAGAAGAAGAAGAAGAAGAAGAAGAAGAAGAAGAAGAAGAAGAAGAAGAAGAAGAAGAACAACAACAACAACAACAACAACAACAACAACAACAACAACAACAACCCAGGGCTGTAGAGTTATACATATCCCTCTTGACAAAATATAGCCTGGTAAAAACTAGTGAAAACCTTTGAGATTGTCACCTGCATAATGTGAGTCTTTGGAATCCATTTTCTTTCCATGAGGGTGTGCAAAACGTTCTCCAGTAACACATTCTTCATCAGATGACTTAACAATGATAACAACATAGAACTCATCTTGACTAAAGGTGGATCGCTAAGAGAGAGAAGAACAAAGCAGATTTAAGTTGCATAAAAAGTCAAATCCAAAATCAAAGCTATACTAACAAGACTAAATTAGTAATAACCAAAGGTCAGTGAGCGTAGATGAAGGTCAAAATGCTCTTGCTCCCATGCTCTGCTTTGTGTAAGTTTCATGTGATATAAGATCAAAATGCACGTGATCAAATTTTGAGCGACAGAAGGTCCAAATATCCATAATCAGATTGCACTCTATGCATTCCAATCATTCTTTTGTGGAATTCCAAGCAAATGCTGGTTACATACATGCTGTGCATGAGTAATAGCGACCTTGAGATTAGGAGTGTGAGCTCCGATGGCTGCCCACAATTATGTGGCCGGTCAATGTGTCCTAGTGAGCAAATAAAAATTTTTTATACAGGATGTCAAACTGGTCTTGATCTGTTAGGCAGAGAGTTTTAGACAGGAGATTATAAGTGGGTGTTCACAAATAAGGCTGCAAGGCTGAGAAGTTAAAGAAAGGGACTTGCAATCAGGTGGAGCAGAGTTCAAGTTCTGCCCTCTGATAGCTGGCTGGATCTGTTATTTGGCTGGCTGGTTAAGTCCCAAGTTCAACTTCTTGGCCACACCTCTGTAAATAGCTTACTTGTTTGCCCCAGACCAGTTGAGATTCTTAACTATGTTTCATTATTCCTGAAAAGCCCCTTAACAGTAGAGGACAAATACAAATATTTTTATTTTTATTTAGTTTTGACCCTGGAAAGGTGCCACTGATGAGGCTGTGGAGGGGGGGGCTCCAAGCCCTCCCCTTCCTCCCCACTACAGCAAAAATGTTAAAAATTTTCTTCTCAGCTCTCAAGCCATTGGTTCTTAATACAAAATGCAACAAAAAAACCTTTCTTCCCAAAAAGGTGGCTCTCTTGCCCACCTGGCTAAAACCAATTAGTTGTTGAGGTTTATATCCATTTCATTTGTTGGTCAGAATTATTTTACAGTAATTAATTCTACTTTTTCAAAGTTAAACTCCACCTTCACCGTGATAGCTGCTTTAGTTGTCATGGTCTGAAAATAGCCAGTAAATTCCACATTTCTCGCAAGATCGTACACCGGACACTGGAATGAAATATAAAGTACCATACTTTATAATGACTACAATTTTATGAACTTTATTCTAGCAGCAAAAGGAAATATACCTGCTACAAGCATATAACAACATTGTCAATAGAGGGTGTTAAGATAGGCTTTGCACTGTTACAAGCATATGTCGTTTAGGAAAATAGCCAAATTATTACCACCATGAAACAGCCAAACCAAAACTCTTAGAAATTCCAATTTGACTTCACAAAAAGCCGGCTGCTGTTGTATTGTAGCAGCTTTAGGAACCCTCCCTCATAACTTTCCAGGGGGATTAGCTACCCTCAATAACGTTCCAGGGGGATTAGCTACTTAAAATGCTTCCTTAAATAAGAAATTATCACAAATAAAAAATGATCACACAAAAACAGTATACCTGAGTTCCTTGTATTGACAAAATAGCGCACAACTTAGCATTCTCAGACTCAGCTTTTACAACAACAGTGTCCACATTATCTGGGAATCTCCACAAAAAATACTGTGAACAGAGGATCGAAACAATTTTATGAGTTTTGGAAGTTACACAAGGCTAGAAAAATAATATGCATTTAACTTAAAGCTTTGATAATCTTACCATGGGTTGTGCTGGATCCACTGTGACAGTTTGCGGTTTGCTTAACCTGTAAAAATCAAGTTTCATTGTAAATGACTCTTTTTGGTTATTCACGTTTTTGGTAAAGCCTTAGCAGTGCTTCACAACAGAAAATAAATCCTGCTCCAGTGCCTTCCAATATGGCAAGAGAAGTGGCACCATTCTTTAAAGATTGCACCGTTCAAAACATGTAGTTTGTCTTTTAATGCAATGTGGTGAAATGAAATATAATTTTCCCATTGAAATAAAACTCTACTTTGAGTTTGATGTTTTTAAAAATAAGTTGAAAACGCAAAACACTATGTCTTATCATGTGCCACAACCATATGTTGGGGTCGCCTCTCACTTCCACTAGGGGAGTCTGGGGACTTCCCAGAGAAAACTTCAATTTAGGTACCCCTGAAACTAAAGTATATCTTAAGTAAGTTTTGAGCAACCAAGGAAAGAATTTTAACCATAAGGATGGCTTCCTTATTTACCCTCATTTGCTTCATTTTTAAATAATTCAAACTATTTATGTAGTATTTAGGGGTGCTATACAGCTCTTTACAAGGCCTCACAGTATTAGCTGTGAAAACAATAGACATAGAAATATAACAATGACTCTATCCCTAAAACAATGGAGCTGCGTGTTTTGGAGAACCAATAAAAGGGGTTGGTTTTTAAGAGCTGCGTACTAACTGAGTACAGTCAACTCTCTCTAAGACAGACACCTTTGGGACCAGCACTAAGTGTCCATCTTAGAGAGGTGTCCATCTTATAAAGAGTGAAACAAGGGGAGTAAAGAAAGGCAGGAACCAACTCTAAGTGTCCGTTTTACAGAGGTGTCTGTCTTATAGAGGTGTCCGTTAAGAGATAGTCGACTGTATTTATGTAGTATGACTTTGCAGGATCGTCACGCATCGCTCCTCCCCTGGCTTATCCCCCTTCTCCTCATGACTGTCAGTCTCTTTGATATTATTCACTTAGAACTACTCACATCAAAACAAAGTTATCAAGAAAATCTGCTTTCAGAGTATAATTGACAGGCTTTGGAGAAAAAGTGGAGACATCAACAGAGAATGACTCAGGCAGAGCAGATCCATTAGTTAATGATATGTAGCTATGAAGAAAGGGGCACAGTGTACGGCTGGCAAGACTGTAATTATACCTACAAACAAACAACAAACAACAAAAATTAACTCCGGATAATGGAAAAGAAACTAAACATTGCAATTATGAATTTAAATTTGAAATACTGAAAAACTAAATCATTGTATTTTTGAGGCCAGCTGTTAAGGTTAAATTCTGACAAGCAACATAAAAAATAAACAATAAATAAATGAAAAATGATTTGGAGGTAGCACATCCACAAAGTATTTCTTCATCTACCTGATTCCTGGTCGAATACCATTTTTTTTACCAGCAATCAAGGTCACTGTCCTAACTTGAGTCACACAGCTACATATGGTACCTTCCTTCTCCCTTCCCATGTGTTAAGGTGTTTTTGATTGATTTGTCCAATTAAAAGGCCAACATAGAAAGCGAGAGCAAGAAGGGAAAAGAATAAAACATGTCACTCAATATCAGCAATTAGTGAATGACCCAAGATCTCATGTCATGAAAAATTTATTTGTGAGTTTTATCAGGGATTTGTTGGATCAGGGTTTCATTGTAATTTGAAGCCCTTCACTCTGATTTTAGTACTCTACTTACTTTTCTTCGGGTATTGACCATGACATGACACCTCGTTGCAAGCGCGCCACAAATAGCAAAGGAAAAACTTGAGTTGCTGCATCACTTGAGACGGTAACCCGTACGGCATAAGGCTTAATCAAGAAAAGAAAGTACATACAATAAGAATATTAGAATTAAAGAAATACCATTGCAATAGTGACATAAAATCCACCCCCATTCCCAAACCAGCTTCAGCCAGTACGGGCTCATATTTTCAGGATCAAGTGCAGAGGCATTCTTCCTCTTGCAAGGAAATTATGTTTTAAAATGTTAAAATTACCAGTGCTATGTCACAATACCAATATCACAGGCTCATCAAGTACCTGCCAACTTTTTCTGAGACAAATGTGGTGGAACTTTTGTCTTGTCATGACTGAGGTTGCTGAAAACATCCAAGATTTCCGGCAGTTTTACTAAGACTTCTCAACGTTGGCAAAAATGTCCCAATAACCTTTTCAAGAGCATTTCAGAGGCTATTTTAAGGGCAACAATTTTAGCATGTTGTGCAGATACAGTTAGGACACAAAGTCAACATTAAGCACCTTTTTGGAACATTTTTGGGGAAATTGAATTGAATTGCTATTGTTAATCATGTGCTCAAGGACAATTTGTCTGGATTTGTGTGTCAGATATGAGGAATTGTCCTTGATGCATAAGATCGATGTCTTTAGTCCACGTGAGAATTGGCATATATGTAACCAAACATTTAGATTTCTCGTTTTTCAAGCTCCGGGATACAGATTTGGCGCAGAAATTTCTCTAAAAATTCAGATGCTTCAAATATTCCAAGAGAGCCCCCCACTTGTGAATAACATACCAATCAATGATGTACCCAGGGGTGAGAACCAAATGGGGGAATTCCCACAAATATTGACGTGAAATGTGATCAATGTAACTGTGAACCACTGGGCAGGGCTAAAATACAGGTTATTTTTTCACAGGTCAGAGTACAGGTCACCATGATAAAGACAAACAAACAGCATTAAAAGTTTCTCCTAGCCCTAATCTCTTAACAAAACGCTCTATTAGTTCGAGGGGAATCTGTGTGGCTCGGTAATTTATCGATGGAGCCGTGACCTGTGCTCTTCACCTGTGGAATGTGGCCTCTGCTTTAGACCCGGCAGAAACCGATTGTCCGTACAAGTCATAGAGTATGCGGGCCTTGAAAGATTTCATATTATAGAAACCTCTGATTTTCAGCCTGGCCGGCCAACATGCAATGGAAGTAAGATTTACTCACCCTGGTTTTGTTGTTCCAGAAATATTTATACAGCCAGACTTGCTCCATGTCCAAAGACACCGTCCCATTTGTTGTACTTCCCAATGAACCATTTTGGTATTCAAGGCCATTTGACCTTGTTGATGCACCGTTCTCATATACCAAAACTGTACCATAAGCTGTCATAAACAACGCAAAAATGCAAAAAATGCAGAAGATGACCGACTGCATCTTTCTTTTCCCAACGTTCTAAGAAAGTGAGGCGGACATCTTGTTTTCCGAGTACCCTTCGTCACTTCCGGTCACTTTGCAAGGAGTTATGGGTAATCTCATTCCCAGGGTCATGTCTAGATAGCAACACGTTCCAGCTTTCGCGCATTAACTTTAGCGCAAATATTTCATTTATTTACTTGTAGTTACTGTATATGAAAAATTAACTGTGCATGTTTACAGATACTGTAAAAAAAAAAAAACACCACAAAAAAAAAATCCAATTAAACTTATGAATGTTAATCCCAAACGAAACGCACAAAATAAGGATTAGTAGGGATTACGCTTATACCTTAGCATGCTGTCTAACAGCCCTATAAAATTTTCGAGGTACGTAGTAATCAGTACAAATGAGACACTCGCTACCCTGCACATTCTTTTTTTTATGAAGTTTTATTTCATACACAATTTTCTTGCTTTACTTCTCAGTCCGAGAAAGTAATAGTTGTCTTTCTTCAAGGACCAAACACCCCTGTTCAGAAATTACTCCCAGGAGAAACAAGTAGAGTCTGTAAAAATGGGTGAAAGGTTATCAAACAAAGGAAATCTTTCATTGTCTGTGCTTTAGTCTCTGACATAATTGAATAAGTGTATAAGGACGTCTCTTGACCTTCCCTCCTTTTAAAGGTCGTTTCGCCTACGAGTCGCATCGCAAACGTCCTGTTCGCCAACGTATTTTAAGTCTGTTTCGCCAAATTGCTGGGTCAGTTCCGGCCAACTTCTTTAACATAAACAATGGCTTAAAGAACGAGTTATACACATATGTTTTGGACTTTGACGTGTCATACCTAAAAGAATGTGGTATATACCGCGGGGGTACTCCCCTAAAAAAGTGACGGGACTGCTCGTCGGAAAATTTCGAGGACACCCCTAAAAGGCACCAGAATCTTGTTATATGAGCGTGTCTCAAATTTATTTCCACCCCTAAGAGGTACCAATTCAACAACAACAAATAACATAACTGGCACTGCAAATTTTAATAGGTAATAAAGATTACTTTCGAACACTTTCCTCTCAATTAAAAGGCCTTTTTAAAAGTATTGTCATAAACCTTTTTCCTCATGAAGCGCATCGAACTCTAGCAGCAGTCATTTTAGGCTTTAGTACCCTAGGCGGTACCAATCCACAAATTTAAGCCCCTAAAAGGTACGACGAGCACCCCCGCCACTTTTATAGGGGAGTACTCCCCCCTCCGGGGGGTAGATACATTTTGTTTCGTGGGCGAAACGTCTTAAGACGTTGGCGAAATGACCTGTCACCATTCTACCACCCATCTAATTTCCTCATAGCCTCTAGCCTAGTATAACCTGATACAGCTGTGACTCCTGGCTCCTCCCAGCCCCCAAGTACAAGGTGGTCATCGAATAAACAAACATCGATTGGCGACTCTAATGAACGGTAAACCAGTGGTATTGGCGCCGCTAAAAGTCGGCTGTTTTCTCAGGCTAGTAAACACTAAGTAGCCATGCAAATATCAAGAAAAAAGACAAATAATCAAAGTAGCAAAAAAGGGAAGAAGCCTTAAAAGAATCACGAGAAAATGACAATTTACGTTAACGTCCTTGTTTTCAAACTCTCGTGTCTTTCTTTTCTTCCTTTCTCGAAAAAAAAATGGAACGTCTTATAGATCCTTGGCCAATATCCAATGGCATCTGAAACAATTTTTGTCTGTTTTCTCTTTCTCTTACCTGAATCTTCTTTTCGTTAAAGACGTTCTCAAAGCGGAAGAGGGCGCGGTAAATTGTTGGGTCAGTGTAATTGGCTTATGTGTAAACAAAGGAGTTCTCATACCGCAAATCCTTATTACAAAATAACCACAAGTCGGGAACGAAACGTAGGCATATTATCAGGTAGGCTGCAGTCTCAAGCTTATGGATTATTGCATTCAGTCTTATATTTCTCTTTTGAAAAACTGAATAGTTCAAGCTTCGTAGACTTCTTACAATTGAGTCGCATCGACGTCTTGTCGGGCCCAAAAAGCTCAGAAAAATTTGCAGTATTCGAAAAACTATTTCTGAAGAAACTAAGCCAAGATTTTTGGCGATGGCAGGAATCGAAAACTCATCTATCAAGTTGTAGAATTTTTACACCACACCCTGACGGAAGTCACCTACCTGTGTAAATGAAAACATTGTGATTTGAAAATACGCGGTTCGAGGTTCTTACATCAGGAAAATTAGATAAATTTGTAATTTGTCAAAAGCAGAGTGTTTTAGGGTCGAGATTAAAGCAAACAGATACTTCACTGGGTCAATAGGAAAGCCTTTTAAAATCGTATTTATAATTTGATCAAATTTCTCACAAATGTATGGTCATTTGGAAAATTCCATTTCCGCCGGAAGTTACGTTCGGTTGCCAATTTCTAGCTGTGCGCTGTTACTGAAGGTTTCGAAATTTTATTTTGCGGTATCTTAATTAATAAAGGCTTCTCAAAGAAGTCAGGTTTAAACCTTTGTGGATACAAACAGTTCGATCTGAAGATCCGATATCTATTGTCTTTGATACCGGCGAAATTTCGAAAATAGTAGACAAAAAATATAATGGTGCTTTGTGAACATGCCGCCAATGATTGACATGTGTCACAAGGTCGCCGAAAAGGAGAGTGTTGAATTTCAAGCAAAGGTTTGCGTCGGCAGTGTGTGTGAAGTCTTCATATGTTTTTCACGAGTTTGCCGCGTTTGAAACATTTTTTGTCGTCTGTAGTTGAAATGTAAAGGATAACCTATCATAGAAGAGCCATCGAAGTAAGAAGCATCGCTCCCTAAACGGTAATTTCTGTGTGTATATTCTAATCTCTATGAACATTTCAGTCATCTTTTCAAGTGTGTCTAGTTTTGTGCTGTATTTGCCAAGTTCCTCGTATTTGTTGTGTAATTTGTCTTAATACAATCTGTGGTAAAAGGTCGCGCTAGTTTCTTGATACTCTCTGTCATATGAACGTGAGCATGAGAGCTTTTGTTTCTTCAATATAACCGTGAAATAATTTTTAGTTTGTCCGTATAATCTTCACGTGAGAGTGCTCTTTACCAAGTTTTCCTTTAATTTGATTTTGTGGTATGCTTCTGTGAAAACTTGTCAAACGTGCAAGGTCGATAAGTACAGGATTATGCATGTATTTTTGGGTACAGAAGCACTTAGTACGCTTTGACTATAAGAAGATTTTGTTCGGCTAGTGGTCAAAACTGTTGTTCATATTTAGTACAATATTGTCTGGTAACGTATTTAACAGCAAAACTTCACATTAAGCTTAAATCAGAGCACGAGAACAAGCTCAGCTACTTGTGTATCAAAGAAAACTCCGTTCTCTAGTACTTTCAGGGCAAGTTAAGCTTCTGGAAGGTTTCGTTGGAGAAAAATCTCCAAATGGCAAAGTAAGCTTATCTGAAAATTATGTTAACAGTTCTTTATATGAAATAATGGCATGACTGTCGGTGAGAAAATAATTATGCCACTTTGATTAAAATTGAACTTTGCATTGCTCGAAATGAACCAACACTAACTCATTGTCTCCTGTATCTTATCATTTTGCATCTTTTCAATACAGAAATTACAAGAACATCTTGAATATGTTGCTTTGGTTATCAATCATTACAGTCACTCAGAGATTACAAATCTTCGCTCGTTCTATATCATTTTCTTCACAGTTTTCCTACTGTTAACTTGAATTCTACTCTCCCCTTCAAGGATAATTTATATACAAGTGCTGTTTACTGATGCTTTTCTTCTTATTTACTTCAGCTCCTATTTTTACCTATATTGTTTTTTATAACTTATGACCCTCCTTTGTCTTCGTTGCGTCGAACAACATGTGTTACTTGGAGTTATGATTCCTGTGGCAGAATATTGGATAACTTATTATTCTTTGCGCCCAATTAGTGGCTTCACAGAGCAAGGTTGCTTTTAGATAAATAATGAAACGCCAAGAAAAGCACATTTTTGTTTTGATTTGGGTTTTTGGGTCATTCGATCCTGGCAGCTTTCAGCGATAAAATCAGCACGCTTGCTGATTTCAAACACACGGTGATATTTTGCAAAGCAGTAGTATTTCAGTCAAGGAAAGAAAAGAAACTTTGATTTTACGCTGCAAATAGTAGCTAATTAGAATTTAAGTTTACAAAGCCATGCTGGGTTTCTGTCGTTTTACTTGAGTGTTTTGTAATGGCGAATTAAAAAAAATGATTACGTAGCGACTTTAAAACACTAGTAATCAGTGGCCAAGTCCGATACATTCAGATAAACTTATAATTACACACCCCTTAAAAGTATCTCTACAAACGAGGCTACATTCCCCCACGTTTCGTCTTGTTTATACTAGATGCCAGTGGGCTATTTGTAGTGTTTACAAAGCTGTTAAAATTATGTCTGTCTCTGTAGGGGACCACCAATGTCAGTAAAATTCATAAGGATAGACAAGGGAATCTTCTTTGTTTCATTTGAATTACCACACACGAGATTTTATTCACAGACTTCAAAAGACAGCACCATCGGAATGTACAACATAATAAAAAACACAGAAAGGCACTGTTGTCTTTCCTTTGGTCTTGTGGCAGGGGCCTTTCTCTGTGAGTGAAAAAATCCATTTCCTGTTACCTACATAAAAGAGCCAGCTTTCTAAATCTCTATTGTGGTCCCACTATCATCCTGAAAGTAGAATGATGAAATGATAACTGATTATGAAAACACCTTATCTTTCAAGTTGCAGAAATCATGAAAAATCTTGATAACTGGAAAGAGCTGCCCTTAGGCAGCTATAAAGATTTCAGTCAAAATTATGGCCCCTTACCACTCATGTGGAAAACTCCTACATCTGGATGGTGTTTACCTTATTTGCCATTAATTTCTGTGAAGTTTAGCGGTTTTTATTCTCGTACATGGATCTATCTTTTTTTCCACTATAATGTAAGTGCAACGTTTTTATAGGGTGGATTCATTTGGAACAGTGAAGGGTACATGTAAATGTATAGACATCATTTTTACTCACTGGAATTTTCATTGTTTTCAAACTTAAAAACAGTAAAAACTTCTAAGGCAAATGTGACAGCTATATGTGTAAGCTGCAAATAAATCTTCTAATTTGAGCAGTTATTTTTATGTTTCACTCAATTTGGTTACAGTTCCCACTGTTTGAATGGTGATAAATTTTGTGACACAGTTCCTTTCAGTTCCAAGAAACCATGTGATGTGTTATGTCAGTGCTTGGTCTAACACAGCACAAAACATCTTTGTCAATTACCTTTACCACAGAGTAAAGGGCCACTATTTACCCTTTTAAAATGTGGACCTTCACATGTTCTGAAAAGAATGCAAATGAGTCCTTATCAGTTTTAAATTCAGTTCATGTGAAGGTCGACTTTGAAATGGGTCCTGGTTGATAACAACGTAATACTAGAATCCATTCTGTTTTTCCTTTCTTTTTAATATTTATAGTAGTCTAGTCCCAGTAAGGTTTTTGTGTTTTACAAAGTTAAACAACTCCCTCAAGGATGTTGTATGTTGTAGCTTAATAATTGTTATGCATTAGGCAAATGACTGGATGATTCCTTTCCATAGGATGAAAACGAAGTAAAACTGGAATCAAATTTGTCATATTTGACTTTGTACATGGCATGTCCTTTCAATGATCATCCTGTGACAACATGTGTGATACAGTCAGTTAACTTGCCATATCTGTCTTCCAATGGCAAGAATTATGGGCAGGTTCATCCCATGGTTGCCACAGGTCAGGAAGTGGTCAGGAAAAAAAAATTCATTACGGACAGGGAAATGTCAGGGAATTTTATGTTCAGTATTGGAAAATTGAAATATTGAAGAAAAGTCAGGAAGTTGAAATATTATTATAATATACCATTGATTTAATAATACTCTTGAACACTGGAAGAAGTAGTTCCAGTCACTATGATCTTGGGGATCTTTAATTTTGTTCACGAAAAAGGGGAATTGTCGCTCTCAAGAGAGGTAAAACCTGCATATTCTTAAAAGAACGTGACAGAAAAATGAAACGGTAAGCTTTTAGGACGGATGCTACCTGCTACTAGATCTTTCATTTTTGTATTTATTTGGTCAGGGAAATTATATTCTAATTTTGTTGGAAAGAAATCAGGGAATTTCAAAACCTGATTTTTGTGGCAATCATACATGGTTAAGTGTAGATACATTGTTGTCAGTACAAAATAACATGTATTTAAAATATTATTTTTCACAATATTCATACTGTGAATTCCAGTGTACTCTCTAGAGTTTCATTTTTTCACTGATTCAGCGAAAGAATTTTCATAGTTTTTTTGTTCATTGCATTTTTGTAACCAATGTGTTGAAAGTAGATGCAAGTAAATGATAAAAATAACATTTGACTATGAATAGTATCATGACGTACACAGTGATATTAAAATATATACACTTGGGCAAAGTGCCTATTTATTTTCAGCAAGACTATTGCATGATATTAAGAACAGTGTGTTTGATGGTGTGCGTTAAAAACCACTGAGGCAAGAATGATGATTACTTAACAAGAATGATTCTGTCAAGAATAAATTGCTGAATGACAATCATTATTGTTGTTCTTTCTCACAGTTTTATCAAAGAATGCAGCTACATTTATCAACCATGTTCTGTTGCTAGAAGAGATCTCGTAATAAAAATATCGTAGGAATGTGGCATAGGAAAATCGCACGTTCTTCTCTTCTCACATTTATGTTATGCTGTTCATGGATAAGTTACGTTGCCAGCCAAGGTAAGCATTCCAAAACTTGTAGACTACTCTCTTTAGTTAATCACTTGTTAAAAATATTTACTATCTTAAGAGTAGGGTTGATTGCTGCTAACTTCTTAGGTCCAGTATTTCTTCCATTCATTCATTCATTCATTCGTTCGTTCATTTTGCTATTAACCACATTAGAATACATAAGAATTTATACGAGAAATTTATAATATATTAAAGATGATAGACACTATTCTAAATAAATTATTTTGCAAAATAATGTTCAAAGCAGTAATGACAAGGAAGCCTATATAGAAGCCGAGGGATTATACGGTATAGGCTTCCTGGCAATATAGGATACACCATGTGAATTAAGGGTACTGAATAAAAAATGGACTATTTTAAAAAGTAAAGAAAAGAAAAAGAAAAGTATGTAGCTCCACAAAGAGTATATTTGACCAAGAAAGAAGGAATTTTTTAAGTTTTTTGCCAAACAAACTGATACTTTTACTATTTTGAATTTCACGACTTAGCAAGCTTAGACATTGAAACCAAAAGTTTGGAGGGGGAAGGGGGTTAGGGGCTCACTTTCCTCAAATATCACTGGAAATTGAGCTTACATAAAGAGACCCTGGGATTGTTAATTAGATAGCAGGGTGCAAAGGAAGTCAGTTAAACAGCCTGCCATTTGGGCAAGCTCTAGCTAGCATGTACTAGCCCACAAGTCATTTCAGCTAGCCCCAAAACCCTCTTTGATAAGCAGGATTGATTACACTCCTTCTATAATTTGAATTTTCCCAAAACAACAGCACTTGCCCATCGGGCAAGTTAAGAACAAAAATCACTTGCCCGATAGCAAAATACACTAGCCCTGGGCTATTGGACACGACTTTCTTTGCACGCTGGATAGCCAGTCAGACTCAGGGATGTTGCTAAGGTAAAGCTAACAGGCTTTTTTATTGTTGAGCTTCTTTTTCTCTGAAACTACCCCTTGTTTTTGTTTTCAAGAGCAGTCTGAACTGTGGGCAAGCCCTTTTTCAGCCAGTGAAATCAGCCGGCGCTTAGGGACACCCCTGATCAGTCACCTTATAAAATTATAGCACCCACTGATTAATAAAAGGGGAGTAAAGTGATTGTGCTGTTGGCCTTTGCTGATTAGTTAGGTGGTGACTATTAAAAGCTACTGACATAAAACAAGGGGCCTTTACCTTAACCTTTTTACCTTTGCAGCCTATTAGTAGATGCTTATATCAAATTTCGATATAAGCAGCTACTTTCCATACACCTGTAATACAATCAACTCCCTTTATTGCGGACACTGTAGGGACCTTGAGTTGGTTTTCGTCATTAGCAAGAGTTGGTAATAGCGGGAGTGTTTTTCAGTCAAACATCTGTATTTTATTTTTGCCAGGGATTTAGCTGCTGTCTGTATTATTGGGGTGTCCGTTATGACGGGCTGTCCGCAAGGCGAGAGTTGACTGTATTTAACAAATGTGCCAAGCATGTTGTGATATTTTTATTGATTGAATAAGTAATGCAGATCCAATATACTATAGCCCAGGGTGCAAAGAAAGCACTTACCAGCAGAAAAGGCATTTCAAAATGCCTGGAAAAAATTTTGATGAGCAAGCAAGATTGATTACAGTTCTTTTGTAATTTGAATTCCCCAAAAAGCTCTGCTTGCCTATCAGGCATCTTAAGAACAGAATTCAATACCCCTTAAATAGCCCCGGGCTATTAGATCCTACTTTCTCTGCATGCTGTACCCATGTATATAATTCTCATCTCTTTATCACAGGACGCCCACCAGTTATTATTAAACAGCCCTCTGATGTTGTAGCTGAGAAAAACTCACCAGCTGACCTTGAATGTGGTGTCTTAGAACCTTCCAAATCCACGATCCATTGGCTTCATAATGGTGTAAAAGTTGAAGATGACACAAAGAGAGTAACCATGGATGATGGAAGCTTACACTTTTTTCGAGTGACAAGAAATCGTAAACGGACTCATGCAGGCATTTACCAGTGTGTGGCATCCAATTCTTATGGCACTACCAGAAGCAGAAATGCATCTTTAATAGTCGGAAGTGAGTTATTTTATATATATATATTTTTTACAATATTGCTTTTTACATTTTCCAGTTAGAGAGTAAAGAGTACAATGTAGAAATCATAATGGTTGTCTTCATTTGGGTTCCAAAAGCTCAGAAACTTCCAGTTGTGGTTGGTTGAACACAGGGATTAAAACAAGAAAAGTGTTCATTGTTTCAAATTTTTGACTGGCTGCAAAGTTTGACCAGCCACATTGTGCGCATGGAACTGTTCAATATTTTCACTTTGTTTTTGGGAACTTTGAATGGCCAGACATATAAATTTTAGTGCAATTAAGGTGGTTCCATTTGAAAGTAGCACCTAAATGCACAAATTTTCAGCTGGTCAAAAATTTGTCTGGTGCCTTGTGAATTTAGCCTGATTTTAACAGCATGTATTCTATCAACCAGCTTTCAAGTCCACCTTCCGATCTGAACCTAAAAACCAAAGCGTCTTTACTGGTGACACCGTGGTCCTTACCTGTTCTCCTCCAAAAGGGCGTCCCCTGCCTACAGTATCCTGGCTACATGATTGGCAGGTGATTTCAAATAGTAGTAGAACAGTCATTTCACCAAAAGGAAACCTGACAATCTCTTCAGTTACTAAAGCCGACCAAGGATCTTACGTGTGCAGAGCAGTTCATCAACTTGGGACACGAAACAGCCAGCAAGCCATTCTTACTGTTAAAGGTACTCTTCCTTGAATGACATAACACTGTCTTAGATATGCAAAAAAAGATCTTCTTCCCACGCCGTTTAGGTGGGATCCTGTTTTGAATACTTGAATTCCCAAAGCATAGACTGAAAAATTGAAAAGAAAGGTTTAAATTTTGTTGTCTGATTAGTAGTTGTGGAAAGCACATTTATGTCACTCCAAAGTCTCTTAAGACAGAATCTGTCACGAAATTGAGTAATTTTAATTTTCAGCGGACAAAAATCTTGTACCAGAATAATTTAAAGCATATCACATGCTTTTTTTTACTTTTTTCAAGGGCTAAAGATGTAATTAGTCATCTGTAATAACACCAAAGAAAATTTCTTATGAAAGCCCAACAAAATAACTGTCAATACTCACAAAATGACATCTTATATATGAAACATAATTCAGAATTTTACCTGTGTTTTCACAATTCTTGTGAAATTCGAAATTTATTTTCTCGGACTCCCATAAGAAATTTTCTTTGGTGTTACTACAGATGACTTACTACATCTTTAGCCCTTGAAAAAAATTCAGGTAAAAAAAGAATGCAATATTCCTTATAAATTATTCTGGTACGAGGTTTTTGTCCACTAAAAATTAAAATTACTCAATTTCCTGGTGGATTGTGTCTTAATCTCTCTCTCATTTTTTTTTTACTTTCAGAGTTTGTAAATCCCCTAACTGTCATACCATCTCAGCAAGTTGCCTACAAGGGGAATACCACAACATTTCAGTGTAACTGTGAAGGTGGCTCACAAGATGACGTGACATGGCAAAAAAAGGATGGATTGCTACCCAGCGGGCGGCATGTTATTGATAAGGGCCAGCTAAAAATAACAGATGTTGATTTTAAAGATGAGGGAACTTATGTTTGTAAAGCAACTATTGGACCAAGAGTACTGACTGCTGAAGCTACCCTGGACGTTCAGGGTAAGTATCATTCAAGGCAGCATGGCGAAGCGTTCAGAGTGCTGGCCTTGGGATCCTGAGGCGCCAATTTGAAACCTACTCTGAAAACTTGATAGCCTGAGAAAACAGCCAACATTTGGCAATGCTACCACTGGTTTCCCCGCCAAACGACGTGTGGAAACGAGGGCAGAAATTCCATACTGATGACGTGTCACTACTTAGATCTGGGTAGTGCTTCTGATTGGTCGTGCCGTGTAGGAAATTTGATTCAACCAATGTCATTTGGCAGGGAAACTGTTGGTGGCATCACCCAATGTCAGCTGTTTTCTCAGGGTAACCACTTGCTGGATTGTTCCTGGTAGTCCCAAGTTGAACTCCTCAACCACACTTTGAAACAGTAATAATGATTGTATTTAAGATCAGGCCCTGGATAAGGAATTAGAATTTCTCTGCACTCTCTATAAATCACCATCCTGGAAATATGCAGCTCCAGCTATTATTCCCACCTACCACGGTGACCTTAGTGGAGTATAGCATGCGTAGACAATTTGCATATTATTTTTCTATCCCCCATAGGCACTAGAGAAAAGCTGAGCAGCAAGTGAAATGTCTGTATCTCTTATCTACCCAAACATTGGATTAAAGATTTATTATTCTGCTTCATGAAATCACTTCAAACTTTCTTTTTCCCATCCCTCCATTGTTTGCTTAGTCCTCCTTTGGCAGAGGAAAGCTGTCTAATGGGTTTGTTACAGTGCAATTCAGGATTTTAGTATATTACTACAGCGCTCGACGTTGCGACCTTTGGGGTCGCCAATGCGACCAGGTTTTACTCAGTGGCGACCAAATTTTCATGCCTGGTCATCAACCTGGCCCCCAAGAAAGGTGACTTTCTTCTTTGGGAAAACTTACACTAATGATAATCCATTGTCCTTCACAAAACTAACGGATGGCTAACAGTTTTTCTAACGCTCTAACGTTTTGCCCAAACACTATAATGGTTTGTTTAAACCCTCTAACAATTTGTCTAAACGCTTTAACGATTTCAACACTCTAACGGATTATTCTTATGATTTCCTTAACCTTAAGCTTGAATACCTGTTTAAGGAGATTTACGCTTGAGTGTGGGCTCATTTCCCCAAACACTGGCTGGTAATCGAGCCTCAAGCGCAAACCGTTCGAAAGAAAGTTCAATAGGAAGTCTTAAGCACTCTTTTTCTGTTAAGGCCAAGTGAAAGATTTTAAGTTTATTGTATTGTATTAATTCTGAAATATAATTTTTGCGACCAGAATACTTGTTCTGGCAACCAAAAATGAAAACTTGGGGTCAGCTGGCCCCAAATTTTTTTTCTGAAAGTCGAGCACTGTACTGTGTAGTACATCTACGTTGGTGTGTTTTGTGTGACCTCCTCATTTCTTGTATGGTAAAAGGGACAGGTAAGGGGTGGAATACGAAGATTTTGATAAGTGAATTCATTTACCATCACTTCTTTCTTTCAGCCAAAGCAAAGATAACAGAAGGTCCCAAAGATGTGATTGTCTTTGAAGGCAACTCTACCAAGTTTAGTTGTGTCGCTCAAGGTGACCCCCAGCCAACAGTCTTCTGGCAAATGAAAAGACCAGATTCAAGGCCAATGTTTCCAAATGAAAATTATCAAGGTCACTTCTTTGTATCAAAATCCGGTGAACTTGAAATTATCGACATAAGGAAAGATGATGAGGGCGTCTACGTTTGTTTCGCTGTAAGTCCGAATGGAATCACTGAAGCAAAAGCACAACTGACTGTCATTGGTAGGTTTGATATGTTATTGCTTTGTGCCTCTTTGTTAAAACTAGTTGGGATCATTCAAGGCTGTGCTCTAAGAAAAATTGAACGGGAGCCCAGTGCTCTGAACTTGTGACACAATCCAGGTCAGCATATGATTTCTGTGGGGAAAAAAAAAAACAATAAGGTATGTTCATTTGTAGCATACACATATAGCCATTACACTTGCCAGTAGAGATTTTTTGAATTACATGTAAGCTCAAAAACCCTAAAAAATTTCAGAGGTCAAATGTGACAGTTATACACGTACACCGCAAATGAATCCACTGAAGATTTCTTAGGTGCCCAAGAGTACAATATGTTAGTTGCTGGGGCCACCAGGTACTGCTAGAGCACAACCTTGTAGTTTGTTGCACCTGCCGTTGTGCAGGTCAACTCTTAGTATTGAAAACAGAAAGTAATTGACATGGATGAAAAGGAAAGCACTACATTGAATATTATTTGTTTTAACCTTGCGTGCTAAACAGGGTCCATGGCTCTCTCCTGGTTAATCAGCCAATTTAGAGTAGTTTTTTGTGTGTTTGTTTGTGTTCTACCTTTTACCCAGTGGCTTGCTTACTTCAAACATGATAGTACTAACAGGTTATTCATAATATTATGTGCAAGTATCTATGTTTACAGTATGTTATCTTATGGCCATCATTTTGAATCCGTATGTGCTCCATAATAGGGCCATTTATATGAGGAAAAATAGGACGCGTCTTACATAAGACGCGTCTTAAATAAGACGCGAACTTTCCATATAAACAGCACATTTCGTCTAAAATAAGACGCGGCTTAGCTAAGACGCGTCTTATTAGATAAGACATGCTCGTATAAATGGTACAGTTCGTGTCTTATTTAAGACGCGTCTTATGTAACACGCGTCTTATTTTTCCTCGTATAAATGGCCCTATTATGTCTCTACAACCACGTGCACATCAATGATACATGTTACAAAAGCAGAAGGTGAAAGTCAAACTTTCAATGTCACTGTTTCGTCCAAAACCTATCTTGCACCAGGAACAAGAGTCTGCATATTGCTTGCCGTTTAAACAACGTTTTTGGGTAGTTCTGCCTCCTTTTGGCCAAATAGTTAGAGAAAAAAGCTTGAGTAGGGTTTAAGTCTGAGCATTTTTTTTTTTTGGGGGGGGGGAGGGGAGGAATTTCTAGTGGCAGGTGGATCAAACCATGTGTTATTTCTCCTTAGGATCAACAGATGTTCCCCCATCAGTTGTTTCTGGTCCATCAACCCAGTCAGTCTTTGAGGGAACCAATGTGCAATTCTCTTGCAAAGTGAACGGCATCCCAAAACCATCTGTTGCTTGGTTTAGACACAATGATGTTGCCCCTCTCCAGAATAGTTCAGCTACTGTGATGACACAGTCGGGACAAACATTTCGTCTGAGTATCTTAAACATCAGCCTTAATGACCAAGGAAGATTCAAATGTGTTGCTAGCAGCAAGTTTGGAACACACTCAAAAGAAGCAGAACTTCTTGTTCAGAGTAAGCTTTTAAATTGTGACCCTGAAATGATTGTAGAAAAGAAATACTTACGTACATTAGAAGCTACAGCCAGTTACAATGGCGTGATTCAGCTCTCCTGTTATCAAATTTGCAAGAATTAAACAATATTATTGCTTTGACTACTTTGAGTGGGTATAGGGGGCTAAATCTTCCTCCAAGGCATATAGAAACCTGCGGTGCCCAGCTTGAAGGTTTGCCCTAAACTGTGTAAGCAGCAATGCGTTCATTAGCATGAGATGCATGGATGCCCATGATCAAAAGATGCAACAACTGGAGAGCTGTACCGTATCAGACTGCTAAGGGAAAAACTCGCCAAAACAGTGAGGGTCAAAATGTCTCAGTTGTGGCTGTTGATTTCAAAGTATTCATAGTGAAGCATTCTGCTTTATAAGGAACCAACCTTTCCACCTGATGAACACCAGCAATAAGCATTTAAAACTCCAGGATCTAACCAGCAATTTACCAGGGCTTGAAAAAACTTGAATCCCGGCTTGTTCTTGGGGCAAGCATTTCTCCCATTTTGCTTGTCCAGGGCCACTTCTTGCTGTCTTAGTAAATGA
Organism: Porites lutea; assembly: GCF_958299795.1. Lineage (NCBI taxonomy): Eukaryota > Metazoa > Cnidaria > Anthozoa > Scleractinia > Poritidae > Porites > Porites lutea. The sequence continues at coordinate 26,451,148 of NC_133210.1, read as the reverse complement.
TTTTGTCAGAGGATGATTTGCTAGGACCCTTCCTTGCCCATTGGGCAAGTGAGCTTAAAAGTACTTGCCCAGCAAGAAAATCTAGTTGTCCCAGGCTACTGGATGGGAATTTTTTCAAGCCCTGCAAACAGCATATTATTCATGTACTTCCCCACAACAAATAATTATTTTAACCCTTTTTTTTACAGACTCAACAATAAATTTACACATGATTTTTTTTTACAGAGGTCATTATTACTACCACACCTCCTCCTACTACAACACCCACTACTGAACCGACAATTGCTCCTCTGGATCTGGTGGCAACTGCTGCTACACACAACACAGTGTCCCTTGTGTGGAGTTCTGTCCCACTCACTGATGCATCAACTGTCATTTACATTGTGGAATATCAAAAGAGGGACAGCAATGAGCAGTGGAGGGTGGCTGTGGATTCACTCAAGGCTAATAAGTACACAGTACGCCGCCTGGAACCGGACACAAGTTATGTTTTCAGTGTTAAAGCAGTTGATCAAAATGGAGTTGTTTTGACTCAAAGCTCCCAAAAAGTGGTCAAGAATACACACAAGAAGATTGTGGTTGCAATTGGTAAGTTAGGTCTTGCTTTCACTTTTGATGCTGAGAAGAATAGGCTGGTTAACTTTGGAAGCAATAGCTCTGTCGGTAGAGCACTTGTGAGCAGAGCAGGAGGTCATGATTCAATTACCAGGGTTTGGCTAATACTCAGGGGCTTAAAAGAACTGAGAAGCAAGGATACATCCTTTGCAGTGCAAGCAGATAGATCTTCACGTGGCTCGGATGACCACATAAAATGGCGGTCCCATCTCCAGCTGGAGACCCAAAAATACTGTCCCCAGTTAGAACTCCTGTAATAAATACATTGACTCTCAAATAAAGTGCTTTTTTAAAAGTAAAAAACTGTCTCAAACTTCATGACTTGTGGCAATTCAAAATACTCTTAAAATCACCTTTGACACCCAGCTTGTACTTCTGTGTTGACTAAAGAAACCTTGGTTTTGTTGTTTTAGTAAATATTTGGAGCATTCGTAACTGAGAAAATATCTGTTTTGTTTTTAGATCCCACACCATCATTTTATCCTGGTGATAATGTGAAGATTGATGTTTATCCAGTTCCCACTGGATCAGACCGGATTAATATTTCGTGGACTGTAAGTACTAAAATGATTTAGTCAATTATTGACTAAAAATACACTCGTGGTGTGAATTTTCTTCAATTCCACACATTTTTTTTATTAATAGATTGTTAAACTTCGTCACGGTGAAAAGTAAACATTTTTGTATTCCATCAACACAACAGCACTTTCTTTAGATTTTTCTGATTGGTCAAAGTAGGGTTGTTATCCTTCTTCATGTTGCTTCAGTGCCCAAAATGAAACTCTTGATTGATCCTGAATGATTTTGATTTTCTAAAATACTTCTAACACAAGAATTCTGTGGATTGCAAGTCTGGTGTGCTGGTCACTCAGTGATGCTGCGCCCCAGTTTCGCACGGTACTGGTGGAACAAAAATTTGATCATTAAAATCGAGGTCAAATTTTTGACCAGTATGGTGGAAAATTTGAACGGCAAGAGGTTAACATTGTGACCGTCTAAATTTTTGTACAGCAAATGCGTGGTTGCATGGACACTTAATAGGTTACTCACCTGGAAAAAGAGAGGAAAATTGCAAGCAGATATTGCCAACATGGGTTTACAAGTAATGTTATTACTCACTTTGCTTGGAAATATTACGGTTCGACAGTTCCATGTGAACAGTGCAAAAATTTGGAACGGTTCCATGTGAACAAAGTGTCCAGTCCTATTTTTCAACTGGTCGAAAATTTGACTGGTACTGTGTAAACGTAGCTTAAGAAGAAAGAGAGAAGAATTTTAACGTTGAATGTTTTACTTTGGCAGCTCTCCAGACCAGTCATCATATCAAGTGTGGTTGTTTTCTGGAAAAAGAGAGCCTCTCATAAACTGAACTACACTCAAACCTTTTTATTTTCAACCTCATCGTATCTGCTAAGAGAACTTGAAGCCAATACTACTTATAAAATCCGAGTCCAAGTGACAAGTGACATTGATTCTATACCCATCAGTGTTCCAGTATTTGCTACAACGCATGCACAACGTGAGTAACGGATAGAGTGCAACCTCGGGTTGCTTTAACCCTTTAACTTCCTATAGTGACCAACATCAATTTTCTCCTAACAATATCCATACATTGTCGAGTGCAACATCTATGAGAATCAATCAAATGATCACAAAGAGAAAAATCTCTGATCTTTTATCAATTTCTCCCAACTAATTCTGTAAGGAAATGTATAGAGATCAGTTTGGAGAATTTGTTTGTGGATATTGGGGCTTAAAGAATTAACCCTTCAAGCTCCAGTATCCGTAAAAAAATTCTCCAGTCTGATCACATGCATTTCCTTAAAGAATTATTTGAGATAATTTGATAAAAGATCAAAGCATTTTCCTTTGAATGATCATTTTATTAATTCTCATATTCTGCCTTCTTGATTGTATGTTGGTATTATTAGGGATAAGTTGATGCCGGCCACAGGGTCAAAGTCACTGAACTTTGACCCATATGGTTTAGCCAAATTTCATTCAAAATTTTTTTTGCCTTGAAATTCAATAATTCATTATTAGTACCTGTAGAAGATATTTGAGCTTGGTTAGAGATATTTATAAGGAAACAAAAGCTGATTTATTTTGCCCGTTTGAAAGGAAGTAAGGGCTTGGGAAAGATCTTCTTGGCGGGAAAGATGGATGGGAAAAGAGAAAGAGGACGACCAAGAAGGCAGTTGGAATGGGAAGCACAGGATGTTTTTGACATGTCTCTATGGCTTGCCAAAAACCCAAATGAATTCTTTGTTCTAGTGATTGGCAACCCTGATTGTGCTATCTGGTTGAAAGTAATTTTAGGCAAGGGTAGGGGGTGAAGGGCTCAGTAAAGAGAAGTGAGGCTCAATAAAAATTGAAAGCTTTCATTAAGTTTATAAGAGATTTTTAAATATTAACCTTTCTGAATAAATCTGTTGCCACACAGCTGGTACTATCCTGGGTGGTGGAAAAGGCCTCACTCCAGCAGCAGACATGGTCCCTCCCAGTGGAGAGGTCAGTGTAGTGGAGGGTCGAGCAGAGACAGGAGGCACATGGTATAAGATGAAACTGTTCATGCGCCAGCCATGGTTCATTGCTACCATGGGTGCAGTAGCTTGGATCATACTTCTGATCATTGTGGTGCTGTTGTACAGGCAAAGACGCAGCAAAAAGAAGGCAAAGTCTCCCGCAAAAGGTAATCAAACCTATATTATACCAGTAATTCATATTTTGTAACAGCATTTATTTATTTTTACAATAGTTATATTTACCTATTATATTGTATATAGCTGGTTCACTAAAGGTTGCTATGGGCATCGGCCATTGGGCAATAGGAAGCTATTGTTTGGTGGTCATTAGGCAAATCTTTGCATTGTTTGGTATTCTCAAATACCCAATTGCCAATTATTTTTTGTGTAGTTGGTAATTTTTTATTTTTAGTATTATGATTTTTACAAAGTTTATTAAAACGTGTGAAAAAAGAGCACAAAAAAACAGCCGTTTCGAGGGTGCCCCCTCTTCCTCATTGTTTTAAAGCAACTGAAAAAAGCACGCACAATGTAACGTTTAAATAAAAATCAAAACAAAGACGAACGTTACATGCGCTCACTGACTTTGAGAAGTTGAAATAAAGTTGAAGTAAGCATTCAGTCGGGCTGGTTGAAGTGTTTGGTGTCTGAATATCATTCTGGCCTCAAAACTGCAGCTTTTGTTGGACTTCTGAAGCCAGAACGGATCACCAAAGTAGTAAGTTAGTGTGATAGTTCAAGCGAAGAGCCATCCAGTTCATTGTTATTATCATCTCCATCCTCATCCTCAACATCACTGTCGTCATCATCATCATCATCATCATCATCATCATCATCATCATCATCAGTAGTATTATTTAAAAACGTTTTAGTCTTTTTTAGTCAAAACTCCTTCCCTCTGGGAATGAAAGATGAAAGTGTCATAAGGTGGTTCTAACTTTTGAGACTGTGGGCGAAAACCTATGGTGGTACCACTGAAGTGAAACCTCTTCAGCAGTACTTTCACATGGTACTATTTATTTACAGTGGACCCTCGATTTATCGAAGTGTCAAGGGACTGAGGAAATTTGTTCGTTATATCGAGGGTTTGTCACATCGAAAACCTGTCTGAAATTTGGGATTTTTGTTGAATTTGACTCTGACGTCTTTTGAGAATTAAAGGGCTAACCATAGTTAGTGGAGGTAACTGAATGTGAGAAAGTGGGAAGAATCAAAGGTAAAAACAACAGTGACGTTATGTCGGGAGCTCCCTGAGTGTGCACAATCTTTTTGTTGTTGTTGTTTTTGTTCTCTCCTTGTGATGGAATGAATTATAGAGACGTTTCTGTTGGTCAGCAAAACGCACAGATTTCCGCAAGATCTAAAGAATTTTTGCCTTTTCTTTCCAGTCTTTGTGCCAGTAGAAAACGTACCTCGAAGTCCTACGTAAGTGCTGTTTTAGTTTTGTGTTATTCGTAGCTGCCACTGTTTTTCTGGATTCAAAGTTTTTCTTTATCAGTCTATAAAGAAGCTACCAAGAGCTCAGTATCAGTAGCGCCAAACAGTTTGGCATTAAACTGTCTGAATTGTGTAGTAATAAATAAACTGCCATACTAAAACAGACTGCGTTTAGATTATCTACAAAACCACCAGCCTGGTTTTTTTCAACGTTTTCGCAATTTTTGTGAAAGTGTTATGTGATCGTGATTTGACATGAAAGACGTTGTCAATCGTTCATCTTTTTCTGTATCCTGGGTACCAGAGTTTTTTTTCTCGCTTGCGGGTTGATGCTTAGGTGTCAGCCGCAGGCCGACAGATCTTCGGCCTAAGGACGAAGTCGCGAGCGGCTTGACCGAAACCGGAAACCGCGCTTGAAAAGTCTCTGTCACCCAGTGTACTTTTTGTGAAAATAAGCAAAACTATCAAATTGAAATACCGTATTTTCCCTTAACCCTCAGGTTGCTATTACGCATTCGCAGCACGCATGTACACAGCATAAGTTTGCACGCGCTTTTTGGACCGTCTATTACTTTTTATCTGATAACGCGATAACGCGCGTTTGGACCTTCTGTCCATGAAATTATGCCCCGAGAAATTGCACAAAGCACAGCGTCGGAGCAAGGACGTGATCTTGCTCTCTATTCCTAACCTTTGGCTATTACCAGTTTTCAATTCTTATTGTTTGTGGATATTTACAGAACACGCACGTCCAAATTTCTTTGGATGGAAGAGCGTAATTCAGACATTCCCCAGCAGCTGAGTAACAACCATTCCAGTAACAGCTCCGTTTCTGACTGCACGAGACCTGTGGCAAACTGCTGTGGCAGCGGCGGTGGAGGTGGCAGGAGTGTCTCCTGCTCAAACGGCAGCCTTGATTTCTCCAATAAAGTTACTATGAATCATTTATCAGGTACGTAATGCTAATATATAGATTTAGCCAAGGCCAAAAGCGGAGCTCACGTGGGAACTTTAAAGGATTTTTTTTCTGTGCCTGCGATCACTTGAATACCATAACTGGTCAGCGGAGAACCTTAAAAAAACACGTTACCTCAATGAGTTTTGCACCTGAGCCCACGATATAATCATATACCCTATTTTGACAGCTGTCAATTGATTATTACATGGATGTCCAATGTCAAGTTAAACATAATTTGTATATGCCTTGGACTTTCAAGTTAGTAAGACATTTCACATCCGCTAACATGGACAGGGGGGAAGGAAGTACGGATGGACGATTTTGCCAGAACCCAAATTTCTGGATAACCAAATTTTCTTACCCATGGTGCTTCACTGCGCGCTTGGCGCGCGCGCGAGAGCTCCGCTAATAATACTCAACACAAGAAAGAGTGTTTTGTCAGGATATCAAACACTGAGAAATGGTTTGACCCTTTCACCGATTCGTACTGGAAAAACAGGATGCAGCCGACAGCAATTCCCGGGGATTTGCATTTTTTTCTCTCGGTCAGCAGATTGATGACACATTGTATCCATAAATCCATTAGGTCTTGTTGTTCATAGGTCTCAAGGTTTATAGGTCTCGTCTCTGTGGTTTTTCTTGTTGTTACGGAAACCATTGTTGGTTGGCTTTTGTGTTGTGGTGTGGGCATTGTTCCGTGTCTTTTCAACCTTTTGTATTCTTCTCGTCGTTTCGTCGTTTTTGCTGTTCCAAGTTAGGTGTTTTTAGTGTGAGGACTTTTGCTTTGGTTTGAAAACCGCTCTAATGCTGTGATTCTCTTTGTCTGACCAGGAAGCAATAACCGTATAGAAGCAAACAATTATATGGAGCAAAGTAAGCCTAACAACTTACCAAACTCACTGAATCGCTACAACGAGCACGTGAACAAGAGCAACAAGTTTCCAGATTCCCCTCCAAGCTGTAAGTAAAATGAACGTAATACTTTAAGCTAGTATCCAAACCGTTTGTGTAGGTAGGAGTACAGAGCGTATCGTTGTGTTTTGTAATAGAAAAGGAACTGTCCACTCAAGTTTCTCCAGTGCCAACCGCTTGTTACAAGGAATCCGCTCCGACGAAAAGCTAGAACTTGAAATTTCAGCATTGGGCGGTGCGATAGTGTTGCGTGATGACACAAAAATACGGCTGTGTTGGGGTCCAAGCGCGCATGAGAATCGCTGCGCCGCGTGTCACCTTCCTCGGGGTAGCAATTTTCACGCGCTTGGGTATTTCTCTTACGCAACTATCTCTGAGGAAATGAAGTACTACTCGTAGTCTATCGCAGGCTTGTTACGTTCACACGCATTTGTTAACTCATTTTGTTTCTTTTATAGCGTGTGGGACACCAAATGGATCTAGAGGCGCGTCTGATAGCACTCTTCCAATGAGTATTCCTAGAGAGAGACTTCGTTACTACGACTACACACTCGATGGCGGCCCCAACAGAACCAAGTCCAGGAGAAGGGACCCTAATCAGACACCGAGTGATACTAGTGATACGGAGAAAACTAAACCCAAGCTAAAGATCCAGTCGTTCGAGATGGCCGGAAACTTGCACAATACGAGTACATTCCACTCGGAGCCTCCACCAACGTACGAGGCTGTGCTGAAAGAGACCGAGATGGAGATGAAGAAATACCCGGTTGGTGGTGCCAAGAGCACGGACGACGATAAGGATAATGGTGAAGAAGAGAAAGAGTTAGAGGATGTTGCCAAGGAGACGGGCAAAACCGATTCACCTGAGACGGCCGCTTTGGAAAGGCCCTCCAGCCCAGGAAGTGAACGAAGTTGTAAAACATCAACAAGTTGTGGGTCACTTTCAAGGAAGAGAAAGGCTCTAAAACCACCTCCTCGGCTGGCTATTTTCAACTGGGCAGATCTTCTACCTCCCCCGCCGGTGGAGCCACCGCCCAGCAGCTTGGGTTCCCCTCCCCCCTCTCCGCCTTTCAGTGAACGAAGTGCTATGACGGGAATGACTGGAAGAACTGGAATGAGTGGCATGAGTGGAATGACTGGTATGAGCGGTATGACAGGAATGTCCGGAATGACTGGAATGAGCGGAATGACAGGTCAAAGTGGATTAACCGGCAAAAGTGGATTCACAGAACCCATGAGCACCAACTCTCCAAGTCGGCGTCGTAAAAAGAGAGATGGTGCGACCAACGACGGAGAACTGGAATCTATGGCGAGCAAGTCGGAAAAATCGAAAAAATCTCGGTCGAAGCCCAAGCCAATTCCGATAGATCTCGAGGGCATCACGAGCGACATTATTATGCAATGGGCTGAGTCCGTAACGAACACGAGTGGATCCGAAGATGATTCGTCGGCATCCAGCCCGAGCCGAATTAGCGGAATCAGCAGCGACGGTTCATTCTTCACAGATGCGGACTTTGCACACGCCGTGCGTGTTGCCGCCGAATGCGGCGGATTTAATACGGATGCGTACGGACTAATGGACTCCCTCGGGATACCTCCCCCGTATGCCGCAGCCCCCGGTTGGAAACGAAGCAATTCTTTTTCCAACGATAATGAGGCTACCGTAGGAACGGCGGCCATGTATGGACCGCGTCCTCTCAGAAAGAGATGGGAGACAGGGAGCGAAGGTGACCTTGAGTACACTCCGCCTAATCGTGTACGTCCGAGGTTGAGACGCGATAACGAAAAAGGACCCAATGATACAGGTCCAAATCCCATGCGGACTCCCAGAGGGGCCCCGGGAGAGCTTGTAAGACATGCACCTGGTATGCGCGCTCCCGTACCTATTGTCCCTTCACAGCCAAGAAGACCGCTTCACAGGGCGGCCCGACCAGGGGGACCCCCGGGGCAAATAAACCCTGGGATTCTTGTCCAGCCGTTAAAAAAGACAACGACGATAAGCGGAGCGGAGCCACGAGAGCCAATTAAAAAGAAGTACGCTATAGTAAAGAAGATCCCACAGAGCCAGGAAACTGAAAAAGTGGTGGGCTATAACAGCGCAAGCATGAGCTCGAGCAAATCAAGCGCCAGCACCAGTACAGCAAGTACAGTAAAGAGCAGTTCTTATGCTGCGTCAGCGCGAGGCGACTCCGAGGCAGATGAGGTGAGCAGCAGTATTGTTATCATTGTTAAGGGAAACTGCCCGCCTACCCCTCCCCTAACCCAGCATTTTGTCTTAACCCGGGTTTAGATTCCATTCCATGTTTGGAGTCCCCGGTAAGGGAAATTCAGGGGTGCTTACCATTTGCACAAACCACCCTGGTGGAAATCTTGTGCATAAGCCAGGGGCACCCAACGAGAATATAGTTCAAAACCACTTAAACATAGCATTGTTAAACGTATTTTAGTATTTAAACTGTAGATATAGGCATATTTTTATCCCCTAAAAATTTTTCATCTGTTCGGATTTCCTAGCTTAAAGTCTGGTGATCCAAAAGTTATAGGGACCCAAACTTACCTTTTCGAAAATTTTAGCCAAAAAAAAAGGCTCCCGAAAATTCTAGGTGACCTTCTTAGCGTAAAAATCCGTTAAAAATGGGCAATTATACCATTTTTAAGATGTTCAAAAATCCCAGGAGAGGCAGGCATGCAAGAAATTTTACAACAAATGTTCCGAAAATTCTAGATCTCAAATCGTCTTCCGAACAGATTTCATTCCGAAAATTGACGTTGGGTGCTACTGGTAAGGATGAGACTATAGAATTTGACTTGGTGGGAGAACGATCCGCTACAAAGGTTATCCAATCACCTGAACAGACTAAACTGAGTTGAAAAATTGCATCGCCTCAAATCACGGCCCATATTTTCTGAAGCTTCTCACACGGAATGGCGCGAACCATTTGATTTTCCAACCGGAATTTCCGGTTTTCCTAAGTAAATGATAAGTACCCTAGTTGTACCGCCCCGACCCATAGGTCTTGGGATGATGCGGCTCTTGTGTGCTCTGTACACGTGATGGGCTTTTAATACCAAAAGTAGACTGTTCACAGTCCCCTATTTTTTCGTGAGATCGTCGAGACCGAGTGCTCATCGTTCCGGGCGCGCCATCTTTGTTTCAAATGTACTGAGCTGAGTGGGCGGGCCCCGAGTTTTATGGCCAGGCTAGACTCGGTACATTAGAAGCCAAGATGGTCGCCCCTATGGGTACATACCGATCCTGACGATCTTACAAAAAAAATTTGGGACTGTGAACAGGCTATACCAAAGGTGGCTGAAGTCAATATTTGCAGTGCTGAAAAATAAGTTGTCCCATGTGAAAGTACTGCTGAAGAGCTTTCATTTAAATGGTCACACCGTAGGATTTCGTTCAAAGACTCAAAAGTTAGCACTACATACTAAATAAATAGCACCAGGCATGTGAAAGTACTGATGAAGAGGTTTCATTTGAATAGTCAAGCGCCTTTGCACTCTGAGTGTGAAACGGTAAATATCTTAATATCGGTTAATGAAGTAATTACCACGTTATTAGTATCAGTGACTATAATTATCAATGTTTCGTTATTCTTTATTGATTTAACCTTTTTTTGTTTTCTTTGTTTACAGAATGCTACGTAGGACTCATGGTAAAATGGTGGTACGTACGTATAGATGACAAGAAGTCAACATACAGAAAAATTATTGTAATTACTACACCCTAGCTGATAAAAAAAAATTCTAGGCTTTCTTCTTAGCCCTGCTGTTTAGCGCGTTATTCTAAAGCTTTAGCAATAGTCGTTTAAAGGTAAATAACTAGGTAGGGTTTAAATATTCTACAGTTTCATTACAAGGAAGAAAGTGAAAAACTTGGACCCCTAAACAGTTTCTTTATCATACAGTTGCAGTTTTTCATCTGTATCCCGTACTGGATAAAATTATAAATAGCTGTTGCCCGGGAAGGATACATTGTGAAATTGTTGGTCGCTTGGTGGTTTGTTTTTCTGGTTATAATACGGGTCATCTCCGGTGTAATATAATTCATTCGTTTTCTTTGTTTTATGGACTATCGTCTGGGTTAGGTTCATTGTTAAGGATGTTTTGCTTTCTTTCTTTTACGTAGCCGTGAGTAGTAAATTATATTACACCGGAGATGATCCAACAAAGCACTTAAAAATTTTCGCTCAGTTCACCCGAAACTTTGAACGGCTAGTCTAAATTTCGTACGGGAAACCCAAACGCATGAATTTTCCACCGGTCGTCCGGCAGCGTGTGAACCAAACGTAGCTTTAATGTCTGTTTCCTTAGGAAGTTAGCTTTGTTCTCTCGACTTTGGCTCCCCCAAAAACATCGACACTGTAGGGAAAAGAGGTATATTGTTCGGTTTGTGTTCGTTTTCAGGGATTGGTGGAATCCCGGAAACTTAACTGTAATAATTGAAGAGAGAGTTTGAGCTTCACGTATACGGCAAACGGCAAACTTCAGATTCAAGTTGAGAATTTCTCAAAACAGCTCAAAACAATTCTTATGGATAAAAAATTGCGTAAAAACTACTAATTTAGTTGTTGTAGAAATAATGAGCAGTAAACGACAAGTCAAGAGGAAACTTGGTCACGTGGTACAAATTCACGTTTGCTGTTTGACGTAAACGTGATGCTTAACCTCTCTAATGGTATTGAACAATATCGCTTGTTAAACAAGGATCAC